>NW_028277124.1:5522500-5673437 GCF_059951505.1 Python bivittatus | reverse complement strand
CTACTTGTGAGTAGTTCACAGAAACTGTCATCTTGCCGCTTGCTTATGAGTGGAGTGGCTGGGAGACGGGATTTCATCAAGCTCACACTTGCAGAGCAGCCTTTTATGGACATTCAGCTCGAATGAGTCTCATTTCTTAATCACTTTTTTATTATTATTTCTTTTTGTTTACTGGAGAGATTAAGACTCTTCGGATCGGCAAGGTTTTACTATATTCATCGGGCAAGTCTCCTCCTTAGAGAATGATGGTGATTTTAAAAGCTTTGAAAAATTTTTGAACTACGCAGCAAAAGAGTGCTTAGTATATGGATTTTGGAAAGTTAACAATGGATTAAGGGGCCAGAGGGATTTGGAATTATAGCTTTGAATTAATTAGAAGATAATTTCTCATGGGAAAATGGCGATCACTTTGGCTCTTTAAAATAAGGAGACCTTGAAGGTTGGACACTAGAGGGAGGTAGAGGATAAAGAATATGGAGCAGATAAAGAAATTGAAGCAGAAATCTATACTGCATATTTTTGAATACTTTTCTGCTAAATGTCTTCTTAGAATGGATCAATTGATTGACAGGTTGGACAGAGCGTGTTGTAATGAAGATATAGAACAAGAACAAATTGCAATGGGTATTTATGAAATTGACTTAAATGTAACACAAATGGATCTGATGGATGACCAATTCCCTAAAGGAGTTGTATAGATATTAAACCAGGAAACAGATTTGGAGATAGATAGATAGATAGATAGATAGATAGATAGATAGATAGATAGATAGATAGATAGATAGATAGATATTTAATTATTTATTGGAAAAGAGCTCTGTTAAGGTTTTGAAGGACTTTATTAGAAATGGCAAACAAAACTCTACTTATTGGATATATGAACAAAATGTGTTCAGGTTCAGAAAGATTTTTGCCTTGAAACACTGATCAGCAAATAATCTCTGGGACTCTTTTTGAAGGGGTTAAAAATATTTTTTAAAACTCAGGGAAGGAATACAAGGTTGGCTTATTTGATCAGGGTTAAAAGAAGAAGATAGTTATATCTGGTTGCCCTTACTGGACTTTTACTGACAATGAACGATTGACAAATTGACAACAATTGATTGGATTTTGGTTTTTTTACCTAAGAGATGAGCTATGGGGAGAAGAGAGATTATGTTGTAATTAGAGATGATGAAAAGCTATTAAAATTGTTTCTACTTGCTAGGATAAAGGGGGAAGTTATTTTGTTTTTCCTTCTTTCCTTTTCTTTTCTGATTCATACTCCCCCTTCTTTTTCAGTTGTATTTTTGTCTGTTTGTATTTTTTGTAGTTTGTATTGACTTTTAATCTTTTCATTTATATTTCTTAATAATTTTTTTTTTTTTTAAAGAAAAGTTAGGGCTAGATTTTAAAAAATAAAAAAGAGGGGGATAGGCCCTACCTCTTGCTTTGCCTAGACAGCGGTAGTCTCAACGTTAGTAGGGTGTAAAATAAATAGGGCTGGGGAAAAGAAAGAATTATCTGCTTCCATATTCAGGCGGCTTGTCCTACGTGGTAGGTCTTTACAGGTAGGCTTGTCCTACGTGGTAGGCATATTAAGGAATGTTGGTCCTTTCCTATGAAGGAAAATGTGAGAATTTCTGTGCTGCAGTCTGATATTTTAGATCTGTATTTTCAGCACGTGCGTTGGATCTCAGGATCCTTACTGTGGCTGGGACTTGGTGCTAAGGAAATGCACACCATTGGAAGAAAGCTTGAGCATGAGTCAGTGGGAGCAGAGCATCTCTTTGTGTCCGGTAAGGAGGATTCAGCCATGCCATTCTTTTCAAGTTGTCTGAACCCAAGTGATTCCCATAGAATCAACTTTACTCAGGTTAACCATTTCGTTACTGAAAGTATTTATAATAATTCTCTCAAAGCAGCTTTTAAGCGATAAAAACAGTTGTAAATGAAAATACAAAAAAATATTATTTTAAACCTAAAAAGAAATTTTTAGGATCTTTCCACAGAGCAGTTGGTAGTAATTGGTGGTCCAGCAAAGGAGCCTTCTGGTATGGTTATAGCCTGCCCCCCGCATCTCTTCAGGTATCCTTCATACAGGGCAATTAGCGGCAAATTATTTTATCCAAATAATATCAATTTGTGTGTTTTCTCTTTGATCAGAACTACAGACTTAGTGTTTTTCTCTATTCTTAGCAAGCTTTTATAAAGCATAATTTGTATGTGTGAGTCATAAAGTTACCCACCTATAATTTTACATATATAACAATATATATATGTAATCTGGTCACTGTAGCAGTAGCATATTGACAGTAATTGTTGTCAAAAAGAGAGAGTGGGGGAATGGTTATGGAAACCTCATACAGAACTGGAGCAGGAAGTTGGAAATTGATTTAAGGCTGAAGGGCAGGCAGGAAAACTCTGTTTAGAAACAGAACGGGAAGTGAGTCCCAGTAGCAAAAAGGTCATAGCAATGGATGAAGATGGAGGACATAGAATATGTGGGTAGAGAAGATTGGGAAAGAACTAAAAAGATGAAGAAAGAAAATAACAGAAAAAGCTGCAGCAGTGGGGGATGAGAGAAAGTTCTGTATGTTTTGACTGAAGTTAGGTGCCATCAAGATGGGCTCAGCTCCTGGTAAGTACAAGGATAAATGCAGCCATCTCAACCTGCCCCAGCATTAACTCGTATTTCCTCCAAGGACATTCTGTTTATCTCTGTGATCCCATCTAGCCCTCGTAATCTGGTGTTTTTTAATCTTCCCTCAATCTTGCCAACAAACTTATTCTTTTCTAGTTCATCATCCATCCATCAGATGCCTGAAGTATGTAAACTTCTTGCTGATCATCACCTCCAGGGAACAATCAGCCTTTATTTAATTCAGGACTGATTGACCATTTTTCTTGCTGTCTATAGTACTCTCAGAAACAATCTCCAGATCCATAAATTGAAGATGTCTGTCTTTTTCTCTCCGTGTCCAGCTTTCAGAGCCATACTTTATCACTGAAAAGACCAGTGCTTTAAGCTGTTGTTGTTGAAGAGTCCATAAGCTAAATAAATAAATAAGTCTTGTCTAAGTTTTTCATTGCTTTCCTTCTTAGAATTAATCTTCACCTTACTTCTCCAGCACATTGCCCGTCTTTATCTGTTCCCTTGGGCCCAAGGAAACAAAGCTATCTACCACCTTCAGTTCTTTGCTGTCAACTCTACGTTTCCTAAGCATGCTGGTTGACATTACCTTTGCGTTCTTAAAAAAAGGGAGAAACAGGTTGAATTAAGTGGAAAAAAGGTCCCAGAGGCAGGACATTGCATGCAATGAAACAGAAGGATAAAAGGAAAAACCTAACAGATATTAAGGAAGAAGTGGGAAGCTGAAAGAATTTTTAAAAAGGAGACGGGGCTGAGGATCTGTTTCACACAGAGCTTAGGAACAAGATTTCCTTCTGATATTGTTAAAGATTTTTTAGTTTGTTTTTAATTACATTAATGCCAGAGGTCTGCAGTTCTGTGGTGGTCACTGCTCTACCCAGGAATTCAAGAAGGGAGGGAAGTGTTGTTAATATTCTACATTCTGAAGTAGCCATTCATAAAGAAGAGAGCATCGAATTTTGCAGGTATCTGGTCTTTCAGAAGCCTTCAGTACTCTTCATTTGGGTCTGTTGCTCCCAATCCCATTTAGCTAGAGCATTTGATCCACTCATACTCCTTGAGAGCCCCATGTTTCATGGGATTGGATAAAATTGTATTGTTTCCTCAATACAGTGGGGACAACTTGCACTGTCCACTCCCTTTTTGCAGAGCTATATATTTCAAAGTCATTGCCACAAGAACAGAACTTCTAACCACTATCCCCACAAGCCTTGAAGTTCATAAGGGAGTTCACATTCTGCAGATAACCTGGACCCCTACAGCTCACCTATGGACACTTGAACCAACCTATCTATTTTTTTTTTCCCATTGGCTACTGATTTTACTGGGTTTCTCTCTAGGCTTTGGGAATGGCAGAAATAGCACACAAGTTTCTTGCTATTAATGCACACATCAAAGTTTCAGGCCTTCCTTAAACTTACAAGGTCTTTCTTGTTGCGGTGGGCAGACTCCCCCCAATAGCAGATGGCCACAGATGTGAGTGCACTTGCACCTGTGAGCTGTCTAAAGTATTTGTAGATAATTTTTCCCTTTTTACTGCTTTCTGCATTAACCCTTAGGGAGTTTACATGTTACTTGAATATGCTCATTTTGTGACTTAGCACAAAATGATGAAGACAGAAATATGCAAATGTTTTTAGGACAGAGAATAGGTATTCAGTACATTAAACAGCCTCTTTGTGTTCAAGACCCTGTTTTCACCTGAAGCACTGAATTTCTTTTTGATTTATACATATGAATCAAATGACAAAACAAAGAATTGAGCTATTCTAATTGAGCCCTACAGAATCAAAAGTAATGCTGGTGGAGCTAGAAAGCAACTTTCAGATGCCCAATTATAATATCTGCAGATGGTAGCATCTAGTACAGTTGTTCTGCCGCTGGAATGATTTGATGGCTCTGGCGGTCTCTGCCTTGAGACAGCTGGCACAGCAGGCAGCCGGTAATACGTTTTGCATGCACTGTGGCCATGATTCAGCAGCTTCAGCTGCCGCAGTGACTCCTGAGTAGAAAAAAATCCTTCTATTAAGATAATAAATACAACATTCATACTAGAGCACATCTGTATGCAGAGAAAAGGTGAAGAAAGCATTTTGTTCTGAAATGTTGAAAATTTCTCATGGTGGATGAGAAAAATCTATACAACTGTTCTCCAAGGGCTATAATGTGTGGTTACAGATTATAGCCCTTGGAGGACTGTTTTATGGATTTTTAGTCTGCCTTTCAGGCCATAGTGAACATTTACCCAATGTAAGTACTTCCTTTATGTGGAAATCTAGCATATCAGGAAATTTAAGCTAGAACCCTTATCTCTGACATGGTAATTTTCTATAAGCAGAATGTAGTTCTGTTTTTTTTTTAAATGGGAAACATTCATTGTGATTAGCCATTCTCTTAGAAGTAGTATAGATTAGCAGTAAATGCACCTCATCACTCTTTTAACTCTGTGGCTCAGCTACCATTAATTTTCTCTGAGCTGTGATGTGAGAAATCATGTGAAGATGAACAGAAAAACTTTTTTATTATTATAGTTGGAAGGAGTACTAGATCGTATGCATATGCCATATTCTGAAGTCACATTAAACCAACATTTAACTTAATGAGAATGATCCATAAAGACTTTGCAGTTTCCCTTCCTCTTCATTTAAGAAGATTTCAGAAATGTTCACTTTTGGTTTGAATTAATCATGATTTGCCATTTGACCTCATAATTTATTTGAAAGAAACTTTTCTTGCCTAGTGTTCATCTCCTCACTAGTGAATTATAGTATCTTCATAGCACCATCAACCCTTCCTGCAGTGATGTAATCCATGTCCTCATTACTATCATTTTGGCACAACAATGATTGGGTGATTCCACAGGACAGTATAAGTTGCTTATATAGTATAAAGGAAAGGAGTTATGAAACTAACTTATTCAAACCAGCCATTGTGCAAACAGTATACAAAATATAGTTAATTGAAAGTAAAAGGACAATCTTTTGACTTTCTCATGGTCTTGCTGGGTTGATGGGATTGTGTAAGATGAACGCTTGCTCCACCTTGTTCTTATGGCAAAAAATCAGAGCTTGCTTGCTTGTTTTCCTCCTTATTTATTTATTTATATGATAGATATGACTGCCCATCTCATAGCGATGACCCTGGGCAGTGTACAAAGTTTTAATTCTTGTACACTGCCCAGGGTCATTGCTATGAGATGGGTAAGAATTAAAGATGTACAAGAATTAAAATCAAACAGTAAAATTAAACCAGTAATCCAGATAACGAATACCCAGAGTTGTAAAAGTTAAAACAGAAAAAAGCATCACTAAAACCAGTCAATCAACAGAGTTTCTCAGTGTCCTCACCCAGATGCTTGGCAGGTGCCATCTTAGTAGGCATGTGAAAAGCAGAACGATATCCACTGTACTTAGTATTTGAGCATGAATTCGCAGCTCATAACAGCAAACGTAAGAAGGCCCGGCAAAGCCACGTGGTTTTGGCAGCCAACAGCATGACAACTGCAGGGTCCGTTTGCAATCCTCTTTCTTTCTTTTTGTTCAACACTCACTACACTCAATCTTAGCTAAAAAGTCCGGAAACAATGTTCATTTCTCTGTCAATGTGTGTGTGCAAATACATCCTTTATTTCTGTACACTTGATGTAGGGGTTTCCCGCTCAGTGTTTTTCTTGCCCAGCAAGCCCTTCAAGAAAGTGATGATTATATTTATACCTGCCTTTCTGCTTATAAATAATCTTGTTATATATACCTTTCTGCTTATATAAGCACTCAAAGGAGCCTTATACCAATACATATATTAAAATTTTAATGGTTAAGGTGCCAACCTAGAAAGCAGGAGACTCTGAGTTCTAGGCCTCCCTGAGACATGAAAGCCAGCTGGGTGACTCTGGGCCAGTCACTCTCTCAGCCCAACCCACCTCACAAGGTTGTGGTTGTGGGGGAAAAAATAGGAGGGAGGAGTATTAAGTATCAAGGAGTATCAAGGTTTGCCACCTTGAGCTGACTCTGTGTGTGTGTGTGTGTGTGTGTGTGTGTGTAGGTGGGGTAAAATAATAACAATTGCAAAAGGCAGTTTTACTTGGAACAGCTTACATCCTGTGACAATATCTTTAACACCATCAAACAACAACATCTGCCTATCCCAGGTCCTTGGGAAGGACTCAATAGGTGGATAAAAATGCCAAATCCAGTTCAAACATCTGGCTGACTGTGTGGCCAACCATAATAATAATGGGAAAAAGCAATTAAAATAAAACTCAGGACAATTATAGGTAGTCCTCACTTAACAATGCTAATTGGGACTGGAAAAACCATGTAATTGTGCTGCTTAGCAACAGCAGTTCTGGCAGTCCCACTTGCCATCATTAAGTGAGGACTGTGCAGGTCATTAAGCGAGGAGTTCACATGACTGCAACTTCCAATTTCCTTTGCTTGTGGGAAGCTGGCAGAGAAGGTCGCAAATCTCAGTCACATGACCACAGGACCCTGCAACATCATAATTGCAAGCCAGGCACCAAGTGCCCAGATCACAATCATGTGATCCACAGGGACACTGCAATGGCCATAAGTGTGAGGTGCGGTCATAACTACCACTCATTCACCATTGTCATAAATTTGAACAGTAGCTGAACAAGTGTTAAACAAGGACCACCTATAAAATCAATTTAACAGTTAAGAGCTTGATGAAAGATGCGTCTTTTTGCCCATTTTCCTGAATCCTGGGAGAATGTTCTTGAGAGCATTCCATTAGCTAGAAGCAAGACAGGAGGAGGCCATCTTCTGCATATCAGATAGCCAAGCTTCTGGCAGGAGAAGCTCCTTCAAAAGGGCCTTTCCTGCTGCTCTAAATAGTTGGTAGGCTCATAGTGGGAGAGGTGGTCCCTCAGACAAGGTAAGCCTGTATGAAAGTAGATGGTTCCTTAGGCAACCTGGTCTTAAGATGTTTAAAGCTTTATAAATTAACAATACCAACTTAAAGGTAGTTTGATAGTTAATTAGTAACTAGCACATAACTGATTGTACAAGTGTAACGTGTGCAATAAGGGTCTCCCCTGCATATCTCAAGTCTTAGCAGCGTGCATTAGCTGCAGTCACCAATACCTTAAGCCCTTCACAATTATTCAGGTTTGAAGTTATCAGTATAAGGAGAATTATGACAAGGCTATGCTTATCCGAGAAAAGTTGCCAGATATAAGGTATAAGATATAAGATCAGTGAGGCAATTTGGACCTGTAATTATTTATATAATGATTATCTATTACCTTAAATATGGGATTTATTGTTTTCTCATTGGTTTCTAGAAGAGGAATTTGACTGTGGATGGCCGTTTTGGGACCTGGTCAGAGTGGAAGCCTTGTACACATGTAGATGGATCCAGTGTAGGCATTTGCCTCTGTAGAACACGCTTATGTGACAATCCAGTTCCAAAATGTGGGGGTCGCCAGTGTGAAGGGTCAAGTATTGAGATTGTTAACTGTTCTAGGTATGTAAAAAATAAAATAAACAATATTATATTGAATTGTTGGGAAACTATTTGTACATCCCGGTCATTGCTGACAAATTATTTGTCAAATAATTGTTCAAATAAATAATTTGTTCAAATAATAAATTATTTTAATAAATAATAGAATTGCTCACAAATTATTTGGGTATGTGTTTGGTTTTTATTCTATTTTTACTGTTTTATTGTATTTTAATATTTATTGCTGTTTTATTGTGAACCACCCAGAGTCACTTTTTGTGAGATGGGCGGTATCTAAATTTGAAATATAAATAAATAAACAAACAAACAAACAGAGCCACTTCACATTTTATATGTTTAAGATAAGTCAGTATAATACAGTACATTACACACATTGTATATTTGATAACAAGTAATTCTGGCTCCAGCTGGTGCCAAAATGTGCCATTTGCCAGGGCTCCAAATGCAACATTAAGCCTAAAAATGCCTCAATTCCTACTTAGTGCAGGATAAATGATGGATCTTGCAACCAACGTGATCCAGACTTACTTACTTTTCAGATTCTGCCTTTTCCAGGGTAAGCGGTAGATCTAGATCCCAGACTGTGTGATATTAAGGACTTGTGATTGAACATAGTTGTCTCTTAACTGCACAGTGTCAAACATGGATTTCTTACTATTAAAAGATTGAAGAATCTTTAGTCTTCTGAAACAAAGAACTATGACACAAACTACAGCATAGAGTCTTAAATTACCTATGGCAGACCTCTTTGCCTGACACTTCAGTCCTGCCTCAACTCTTTCTTTGGAATTCATGACCTCAGCCTACATACATTATTTCACTTACTTTTTCAACCCTAGGTTTTATACAGTGGGAGGATATGGTTTTAAACTAAAGTGTAGTTTTCAGTTGTGTGCTGTTTTTAATGGTACATTGGATCATTTGAAATGATAAGAGAGAAAGGGGATCTTGGCTACCTCAGAAAGTTTTTAAAACTTGAACTGTGGTTAAAATACTGTATGAATAACTAAGAGGTTTCATGAGTTCCAAGATTTAAATTTTTGCTATTAAACACAAGTTTGAAATTTGGCAGACTTTGAATTAGCCATACAATTATTTCATTTTCTTTTTTAAAGAGCATACAACTGAAATATTGTCAGCCCTTTGAGGTAATTCAGACAAGAAACCAAAACCATGAGTACTAATGCTACCTTTATTGCAAGGTTACAGTAACAGAATCTTGCAAGTCTGAAAGCACTTCTCCCCTTCCTTGCCTTTACTTTCCAGAGAACTAGGTGCTGCTTCCACCCCCATTCCTTTTGTGGGCTGAGATGCCTCTTGTCCAACGGTTGCCCTGGCTGTAGTTCTTCCTCCTGTCTCCCAAGGTTATTCTCACAGCCCATTACAAATATACATGATTCTTTTATTTTAGTGTCATAGAAAATCATGTGAGAACAGTAAATCCTGAATTACGATATCTTCTCTTATGATTTTCTCAATGGTGATTCTGTTTAGACCAAAATATACACAGCCCATGACCCAGTGATTGCAAGAACAACAACCACAACAACCAAAACACTTTAGCATAATGTTATAGTTGCTTAGTTGATGGAAAGATCCAAAACAATATTTCAGTTTTGGAGAAATTAGATTTTCCCAGAGGTTATTCCACAAAAGCTTGTTACTCAAGAAACATGTATTCTGCTCCTAGATTGTAGGAGGATTTCCTCAAAAGAAACTCTCAACTGGGAAAAATCAGATCTTTTTGGAAAACAGAGGGTCTAACCATGTAATTAAGCTCATGTTAGATTGCCCATTTTGTAAAAGCTGCTTGGGCTTTGTAATGAGATCTCTAGCATTGATGAAAGGACACTTAATCCTTTTGTTGATTATCATTGTTCTCCCTCCAGGTACCCCACAAAGAGCCTTTCATTCATTGAGGAATGAAATATTTGTTTGGAAATGCGTCCTTAGAAATCACTGAGCATGATTTATTGTTCTTACAGAAATGGAGGCTGGACTCCATGGTCAGCGTGGTCTCCGTGCAGCACCTCTTGTGGAATAGGCTTTCAAGTACGCCAACGTTCCTGCAGTAACCCAAGCCCTCGGCATGGAGGCCGTGTATGTGTTGGGCAGAACCGTGAAGAGAGGTAACAGGCTAATATCTCCATCACTTGCTTCCCCTTTGTTTGTATCTGTGTTACCATGTTGTGCTTTTTTAATATCACTCGTCTGTTATATAATTTGCTGCTTCTATTCTTTCCAACCCTGCAAAATGTTGGAAATAAATTCCTGAAGAAGCCATCCCTTAACTCAGTAATCTTAGAGAACTGTTGGGCTCATCTCCAACCTTCTCTTTTTAGATGTTAAGAAGGTGGTAGACTTACAATTAAGAAGTCAAGTGGAGGAAACAGATTATCTGGACTCTTTTCAGTCCGGTTTTAGTCCTGGACATGGTACCAAACCCACATTGATCATCCTTGTGGATGACCTTTGTTAGAATTGTAATTGGATAGTGCTACTCTCCTGATCCTGTTGGATTTCTCAGCAGCTTTTGATACCATCAGTCATGATCAATCAATCAGTCAATCAATCAATCAATCAATCACTGAACTGCCTCTGAGGGTTGGGAGTGGGAGGCAGTGTTCTACAGTGATGCTACACTTTCACCAAGTCAGTGTTGGTGTGGGGAAGAGATGATGTTCTAGGGCCCTCCACTGTGGTGTGCCATAGAGCTTGATATTCTCCCCTGTACTATTTAACATCTAAATGAAGCTGCTGGGTAAGTTTATCTTCCAACATGGTGGCAGGTAATGATACCCAATTATGCATGTCAAGACCAAGCCAAATGAGATGTTGTAAGAGATGCTATCCCAGTGCCTGGAAGTTGTTAGGGTCTGAATGAGGAAGAACAGGTTCAGATATAATCCCAGTAAATGTCTGTCCATCAGTAGAGTAACACTTCAAAAACTTAACAGAGTGGGATCAAATTGTCCATGAGGGGAAAAGGTGGGCAAAAGAACATTTAAGTTTTAAAATGGGCTGGTTCCAGCTGGAGGTTACGGAAAGAGAAATTCCCCCAATATATCCCGCTGGGAGAAGTAATTGGCAGTGGCTCAGAAGGTTGCTGACTGCTCCATTGTACTCCTCCCCGCTTTAATTGCCTACTCACAATGCCCCGAAAAGAACTATTTTAACAGATTAGGAAAAAAATAGAAACGATGTTCTGCATGCTTCTCTTACATTGCTTATTCTTTTTCAATCCAGCAAAGCCTTGGAAAGAAACTATGTAAAGGAGTTTAGGACTCTGCCTATCTGTCTATCAGCAGGGTTACTCTCTAAAAATAGAATATAACTGGACTTATCTCACAGGGCATAGAAAAAATTAAACAAACTTAAAATTAAACAAAATTAAAATTAAAGAGAAAAATAAAATTATAAAAATCTATTTTTAGCATTAAATATTAAAATGCAGGTAATCAGTGTTGGAAAATATAAATTATGGGGTTGTTCTGATCTGGAGATCTGCAAATGAATGTGGGGGTGAACCATCCATCAGAATATATAAAAATTAATACAAGAAGGTGGCACTGATCTGATATCACTGGTTTGCAAACCAGGAGATGCCCCAATTTCAAAAGCCAAAATCAAATGGTATAATTTTAAAGGCAAATTATTGCATTCATTTATGGATGAAAAGAGCTGATATTAACCATCATTTTCAAAGTTGGTCCAGAGACAGAGTGCTTCAGAGCACATAGATAAAACAGATCAAATTATTCTTACATACTTCCAGATTAAAGCTTTCTCCTATTCCTATAGAGAATAATGAGGCTGGAAACATAAGCTCTTTTTGTTTCAGTAAACAAAAAGCTGGAAATTCCTTCTTCCTAGAAATAAACAGAGGCTGAAGGAGAATCATCTCAGTTTTGAAGGAAGAAAATCTTTTTCATTTCTGGGAATGTGGGTATTGAAAGATTTGACTGCATCTAGATGCCAGAGTCCAGCCTAAGAGAAAAGTGTGTATTTTCGCTCAGATGCTGGGAATCTGTCATTTAGAGTGCCCAACTGTGATTGTCAGACTTGAAGATTGTATTTCACAATAATGTAGTCTTTTAAAAGGGTACCTGCTTTAAACATTAAAATAGCTTTACACTGCTCACTGTACGTCTGTGAGTATCTATACATATATTTTATAGAGCAGAGAAAAGGGAAAAGAAAAAAAAAAGCCACAAGAACAGCTACCATATGCCCAATGGGGGCATTTTTGCCATCTAGCTTAAGAAAAATGTGAATAAATGGAGACATAATGCACAACTACAATCAAGAAAGATATAAAGGATGTAAGTAGATGTCTCTCAAAATGTAGATGTCAGAATGAGCCAGTGAAAACAAATGCTTGTGAATTTCGGGACAGATAAGACAAGGTTCTTCTTTAAACAGCGTGCATCCTGAGTGTGTGTTAGCATACTGGGTGAAACTCGGAGCTGGAATACAGACAACAGTATGGTGGCTTACAAGGTAGTTCAATAATTGCAGGTACTAGCTTACATAGGATAGGATGAGCACATGTATGATAAAACTGGGCTTCAGTTGTGGTTGTGATATCCTGGCCAGAATATGCCAGACTGATTAGTACTGTCCTTACCATTGGTAGGGAATACTGCATGTAACACAGATACAATTAAGATTGGTAATTCAGTCTACACTTTCTCTATATTATTAAAAATGTTATGTGACAGCCTTGATTACCAAACCCATGACGGGTGGTGGAAGTCAATATCTGTGGGCCCATCTGGAATGTAAGAAAGGTTAAATGGTAAAGAAATAACAAATGAAAAAAATAATTTTTTGTGTGTCTATGAAACTAAGGGAGCAGGAAGGGTGTAATAGATCGGAATGAAGGTAATCTGATCTTGTGGAATGGGGTACATGCAGGAAAGAGTGTAGGTTTAATTATGAATGCAAAATGTATGTCAAAAATATGAATTGTTGTCATCTGGGTTGCAAGTACATCTGAAAGTAGGAATTCTTAGGTGGAGATAACCAGTGAACAGTGATAAAGAAGGAATGCTACATGAGTTTTGGGGGAAATTGTGCAACCTAAAAGAATGAATTCTGGGGGAAAACTCATTCTTCTAGGTGACATGAATAGATCAGTAGGAACAAGACAAGATAATACAGAAAAATTCACAGTCATTTGGAGTTCCAAGAGGAATTTGAATGGTAACTCTTTGGTTACCATTAGTTACCGTTACCTGCTAACAAAAAGGTCTGTTTGTTTCATATATGTGGCTTAAGCATAAATCTGTTCATATATACACATGGAAAAGGAATGTATATAAAGACAAAAGCAAGGCAGTTTTGATCATTTATGATGAAAGGTTGGGAGAATTTTGAAAAATACAACAGTGATGAGAGGTTATGGATATGGGATAATTTTTTTGATAGCATAGAAGTGGATCTTCAGGGAAAAATGCACATAGAAGGAAAAAAAATCCTCTAGAGTGATAGTAGAATGATTGAAAGAAAAGAAAGTATGGTTCCTATATGAAAAAGTATTAGAAAGTAGATTAGTTTCCCCCCAAAAAATGGTGAAAAGTGGAAATAAGAAAGGAAGGTGTGGGAACTGCTTGGAATAGAGTGAAAAGAATTGTGTTTGTATTATTATAGTATTTTATTTATTTATTATGTATTATAAAAAGTTGTTTTGGAAGTAGATGAAGAAGGCTGAAGAAGATGCTTCCAATAGATTGAATAGAATTAAAAATAAAACTGATGAAGTGATGTGGAAAAAAATGAAAAAAAAAAGGATAAAATTGAAATGAGAGAATGTTGGAAAGAGTATTTTAGAGATCTTCATGCGAATCACAAAGATCAGAACTGGAAAAAAATAAGTGAGCAAAAATTAGTGGAAAATATTAATTAAGTGCTGTGAGAATGATAATAATAACAAGTATTAATAGTATAACTAGTGGAATGTTAAAATATGGATGTAGTTTGCTTATGGAATAGCTGCGGTACTTGTTTACTAGGAATGTGAAGACTTTTATTTGTGTCTGACAATTGGAAGAAAGCCTGTACGGTTCCACTATGCAAAGGGAAAGTAGCAAGAATGAAAGAAAAATGACAGCACAATTGGTTTGTTAAGCGTGCTTCTGACGTCTGGCAGAATTCAGATTGAAGGGGTTTAAGAGGTGACAATGGACAAACTTTGAGAAATATAATGTGGCTTTATGTTGGGCAAGAGGTATGCAGATCAAATTTTTCTTTTCCAAATGTGTGAATGTGAGAAAGTTTAATGTATGTCTATTGAGTTATAAAAAATATGATAAAGTGAATAGGCTTGGATTATGCAATGTTTTCTGTGAGTGTGGAGTTGAATGTTGCCATGTTGCCTATGGGTAAAGGATTGCTTCAACTGATGGAGGGGACAGGGGATGTGAGTGAATTTTTTATTCAAACAATTATGTGTTATTGGTTGAGAAACTAAATTATTTCCTGCAGATATTAGGTTGTATGATGTAACAAAAAATATGGATTTCAAAATCAATGTATCAAAGACCAAGGTAGCTGTGTTTGACAGGGAAAATGGAGTGAAATATTACAAGTAATACAAACATGGTCAGAAAGTAGAATAAGTAGATGAAGTTGTGTACCTTGGGAGAAAGTTTATTAAAGATGAGAAATTAGATGAAGAGGTTTTAAGAAGTGCAAATGCTGTTAGAAAAGTAGTGATAAATGTACTCTCTATTTGGAGAAATGAATATGTGCTGAAGAAACTACAAATGGCCGTTTGTAACAGCATGCTTCTGTCCACTCTGCAAGATGGAAGTGAGAATTGGTTATCTCAGTAGAAATATAAAACTAAATTGAATACAATGGAAATGGGGTACTTAAGAAGTGTGAATGGTAAAACAAGAAGAGATATGCTCAAGAATGAATGGGTGCTGAATAAATGTGAATTGCATACAAAGGAACCAGTATAAATGAAGTATGTTTTTAGGAGAAATTTCTCCACTATGAGTTTAATAGCAGAGACAAAAACACCCATCTATAGAAACACAAATTGTGTTTCTTGTTATATTGGAGGCTGTAATAACAAAACTAAAAAGGGAAAAGGGTACAATTCCCTTATATAGGTTTATACAAATCAAAGTATGTGTAATCCATGAGATCAGAGGTAATAAAGGTGGAACTACAAATCCATTGGTTTATTAAGAATATAAATACTGTGTATTACATTAACAGTTACTGTCTGATATGTCTGTTCCAGTTATCTCATCCTTACTTCCCATAGTTTTCATCACCCCACCTTGTCCTTGATATCAACATTGCTTTGTCTTCTTATGGCTGTACATTTTATCGCCTCTCTAAGGGGACCAGGAGAGGTGACTGGTGTTTGTGTGTGATCTCTTTATCCTACTTAACACTATGCTCTGCTTCATTTTGAGGTGGATTGGTCATATACAGAATGAGTGAAAATGAAATCAACAAATGTGTGAGAGAAGAGTGAATAGGTTGAGAGGAATGCAAAACCTGAGGAAAGCTATCTTTCAGAAGAGTGGTGAGAAGTTAAAAAGGAACAAAAGGAATGAATAACTGAATTATTGCCATTTTTCTGAATTTTAGTATCACATTGCCATTTTTATTATGACCTGTGTGGTTCAGCCATTGATTCATTGTCACAGATGATCCCTTTGCAGACCACAGTTTGAGAATCATGGTGGTAGATATATTGATGTCCATAGACTTGGAGAGATTTGTAAGGGGAATTAGGCCAACTTATGACTATAAATAGCTGTTTGCCTAGGGGGACACGGTGGCGCAGCGGCTTAATGATGCTGAAAGTTGCCGGCCAGAAATGGTCGACGCTTCAGCGGTTCGAGTCCAGCCTTCGTGTTAGCAGGGTGAGCTCCTGTTTC
Source organism: Python bivittatus (assembly GCF_059951505.1). NCBI lineage: Eukaryota > Metazoa > Chordata > Lepidosauria > Squamata > Pythonidae > Python > Python bivittatus. The sequence continues at coordinate 5,657,417 of NW_028277124.1, read as the reverse complement.
CTCCCCAGTTCCTGTAAACCCAGCAGTTCGAAAACTCACGTGAGTAGATAAATGGGTACTCTCACTCCAGTGGGAGGAAAAATGCTGGCGGCACCTTGCAAAAAAGGAGTTGGGAGCAGTTGCCGGTAAGCGCGAAAAACCGCGCGCGCCCGAAAAGGGCGCGAAGCAACGGAAACCCCGCCTCCTGCGCTCACCAGCTGGGCTCTGCTCTAGGAAGGAGGCTCTGGCAAACCACTTCCGAAACAATTGCCTTGAAAACTGCAAGGACTCGTCCAAGCAGTCACTGCAGAGTCGGTAACGACTGAGCGCAGATTAAAAAAAAAAAAAAAAAAAAGCTGTTTGCCACAATGCATATGTTACTTCTATACTGAAGACAGTAAATGTCATACATATTGCTGAAAAACATGAATTGGTTCTTGTCCTTGTCCTTCCCAGTGTTTTTATTTAAGATTACTGATTTCCTGCTCCAGGATTCACTTGGACGGATGAGGAAGAAATAAGTTAAAAACTCACTGTTGATCTATTGCAAAATGCACAGAGATCAGCATCAGCCATCCAAGTTTATTATTTTGCTCAAGGACCACAGTTTATACTTGCTGCTATTAAGTTGTTTGCAGCTAAGGCCTGAGCACAACTGTTATACAGGGCTCAACTAGGACCAAACTAAATTTTTAAGAAGAATCTTCCAGGCTACCCACTGTGTCCTGAATGCAGTACTTTGGTGGGAAGCAGGAGTCCGTAAACTTGGATCCAGTCTTTAGATAAATATTTTTACTTACTGGATAAAACTAATGCACAACTCTGTTGGACTAGTCCACCTTTGTGTGTGTGTGCATGCGCGCATGCGTGCACACGCACTTTTGAGTCATTGTTGATGCCTGGCGACTGCCTGGACTAGCCCCTGCAGTTTTCTTGGCAAGGTTTTGGAAGTGGTTTGCCATTGCCTCCTTCATAGGGCTGAGAGAGAACCCAGGGTCATCCAACTGGCTTCACACCTAAAGTGGGACTAGAACTCAGTCTCCCAGTTTCTATCTAGCCCAGTGCCTTAACCACTACACCAAACTGGCTATCGGTCCACCTAATACTGGCAGATAATTTCAAATCCTCCTAGGAGCTATTTCAGCTTTTCCAGCGACGCTGTTTTACCATTAGGGCCAGATCAAGCTAAATTACCTTCAAGACAGAGGGTTTAAGGAATAGAAGGTCAAGCTGCTGCCCTCTCACAGGATATATTTATAAATAATCAAATTGTAGCTCCCAAACCAGCTTCATACTTATTCCAATTTTTTACTCCTAAATGTAGGAGAACTTTAAGTGTAGCCTGTTTTAATGCCTTCTCTAAAGCTGTTTTGGAAGGGAAATATAAGAACATTCCTTCTGAAGCACAGTATTATCCCTGAGGCCTGGGTGTTTTTGTTATGTGTAAACTCCATTCACAAATTGCCAATAACAGTTATTGCCACAGTTAGTGCTAATTTATATATATAACAGTATGTTACATCTCTTCGTCATGAATTACACTCTCAGACATTGGAGCCTTGCCCATTCAGTCTTTAGATTCTCTGTCATCTTTTATGCCCTATCTAAATTTCTGCACCACAGTATTACAATCACACCGTTAATATCCAGTTTGAAATACCTGCAGATTTTAATTTAGTGATTTTTCTATCTAGCTATTTATATTTAGATATTTTTAGTGTTATATGGTTTCATATGATAGTATACCTCTTACACATATTTATATGGTGGTATTTATCATTGATTTTAAGATCCTAACACACCCATCTCTCTCTCTCTCAAATTTTAATGGTCTTGGTTCTACCTTTATATTTAGGCTAGCACCTTAAAACCACATTATGCTTATAGTACATACAGTGGGGCAAAAAAGTATTTAGTCAGCCACCAATCGTGCAAGTTCTCCCACTTAAAAAGATGAGAGAGGCCTGTAATTTCCATCATAGGTATACCTCAACTATGAGAGACAAAATGGGGGGGAAAATCCAGAAAATCACATTGTCTGATTTTTAAAGAATTTATTTGCAAATCATGGTGGACAATAAGTATTTGGTCAATATCAAAAGTTCATCTCAATACTTTGTTATATATCCTTTGTTGGCAATGACAGAGGTCAAACGTTTTCTGTAAGTCTTCACAAGGTTTTCACACACTGTTGCTGGTATTTTGGCCCATTCCTCCATGCAGATCTCCTCTAGAGCAGTGATGTTTTGGGGCTGTCACTGGGCAACACGGACTTTCAACTCCCTCCAAAGGTTTTCCATGGGGTTGAGATCTGGACACTGGGCAACACGGACTTTCAACTCCCTCCAAAGGTTTTCCATGGGGTTGAGATCTGGAGACTGGCTAAGCCACTCCAGGACCTTGAAATGCTTCTTACGAAGCCACTCCTTCGTTGCCCGGGCGGTGTGTTTGGGATCATTGTCATGCTGAAAGACCCAGCCACGTTTCATTTTCAATGCCCTTGCTGATGGAAGGAGGTGTTCACTCAAAATCTCACAATACATGGCCCCATTCATTCTTTCCTTTACACGGATCAGTCGTCCTGGTCCCTTTGCAGAAAAACAGCCCCAAAGCATGATGTTTCCACCCCCATGCTTCACAGTAGGTATGGTGTTCTTTGGATGCAACTCAGCATTCTCTCTCCTCCAAACACGACGAGTTGAGTTTAGACCAAAACGTTCTACTTTGGTTTCATCTGACCATATGACATTCTCCCAATCCTCTTCTAGATGATCCAAATGCTCTCTAGCAAACTTCAGATGGGCCCGGACATGTACTGGCTTAAGCAGGGGGACACATCTGGCACTGCAGGATTTGAGTCCCTGGTGGCGTAGTGTGTTACTGATGGTAGCCTTTGTTACTTTGGTCCCAGCTCTCTGCAGGTCATTCACTAGGTCCCCCCGTGTGGTTCTGGGATTTTTGCTCACCGTTCTTGGGATCATTTTGACCCCACAGGGTGAGATCTTGCATGGAGCCCCAGATCAAGGGAGATTATCAGTGGTCTTGTATGTCTTCCATTTTCTAATTATTGCTCTCACAGTTGATTTCTTCACACCAAGCTGCTTGCCTATTGCAGATTCAGTCTTCCCAGCCTGGTGCAGGTCTACAATTTTGTTTCTGGTGCCCTTCAACAGCTCTTTGGTCTTGGCCATAATGGAGTTTGGAGTGTGACTGTTTGAGGTTGTGGACAGGTGTCTTTTATACTGATAACAAGGTCAAACAGGTGCCATTACTACAGGTAACGAGTGGAGGACAGAGGAGCCTCTTAAAGAAGTAGTTACAGGTCTGTGAGAGCCAGACATCTTGCTTGTTTGTAGGTGACCAAATACTTATTTTCCACCATGATTTGCAAATAAATTCTTTAAAAATCAGACAATGTGATTTTCTGGATTTTTTTCCTCATTTTGTCTCTCATAGTTGAGGTATACCTGTGATGAAAATTACAGGCCTCTCTCATCTTTTTAAGTGGGAGAACTTGCACAATTGGTGGCTGACTAAATACTTTTTTGCCCCACTGTAGGTTAAATTATTGGCCTAATAGGATGGCTTTAATTTTAGCATTGAATGTAAATGTTGCTGGTCAATGACCCAAGTAAAAGATGACTCCTACTACCACTGTAGGTCAATGGGGAAACTAGTCATGTGTTACTTGGCTGTTCCTTGCTAGCTAAACTAATCAGCCAGAAAAGTAAGCAAAGCTTCTAGCAGCTCTGTGAGTTGTAATTTTTGTCCCTAAAGGAGGCATAGAGGCTCTAAGTTGCCTCCCCCCGATCTCAGGCTTTACCCTCCTTCCCCAAAATTTCTTTTCTCTCCAAAATAGGCAGGAACATTTTTAAGATTAAACCACTTGTATGAAAAAAATAAGTAAATACTAATAGAAGAGAATATATGTAGCTCAGGGTTGAACTGTGGAGTCCTTGGGGTTCTCTGAGCTTGGTTATTTTCTTGCAGACGTTTTGTTACCTGGCTAGGTAACATCTTCAGTGCTAGAAGGGAGTGGGGTTTGCTGTCTGTTTTTATACAGTAGCTTGCCCTGGCAGTGTTGGTGTTGTTTTCTCCTTGGTAGTTCCTTAAGTAGGCTGTTGTTTACTGCTTGATTGTCTGTCTGAGTTGGTAATTCCTTGATTAGGGTATTGTTTACTGCTTAATGTCTGGTGTTAATCCTGGTGTTAACCTCTGCTTATCTGGGTGTTGATTGCTGGCAAGGAGGTGTTCTGGTCTTTTTGTTGCCTTTTTATTGTCTCTTTTGAGTAGTGTGTAGATGTTGTTTATCTCTGTGTGCCTGTTGATGGCTGCCTTGTCTGAATACCAAGCTTCCAGGAATTCCCTCCTGTTTTTGGATTTAGCTTGGTCTAAGATGCTGACAGTTTCCCAGTTGAAACTATGGTTAAGTCTGTCCATGTGTTGTGAGATTAAATATTTAAGTAAGTAAATACTGCTTCCTGATTAATTTGGAGCAATGCTCATAATGTTTAACTGACTCATTTAATTTATTAAAACAAATGTCTCTAGTCTGGGGTGTGTTATAATAAACCTCTCATTATTCCAGCCAGCATGGTTGTTGACATTCTGGCTGGGAGTGATGGGATCAATAGTCCAATGTGTTCCAACATGTCAGATGTGAACGAGGCTGGGGAAGTCTGGGTAGTCGTGGGTCCCGGATCAACCAGGTAGAACTCTTTTGCCTAGTAATGTAAGGATTGCTGCATTCGGTGCTGAACAAAAACCTTGTGAGACATAGGCTCAGACAAAAGTTAGTTTACTCAGGCATAATGCGTAACGGTTACAGACAAAGCCAGGATTGGCTTGGTGCGGTTCTTTACAGTGTTTTATAGGGTTCCCCCCTGACCCGTAGTTACCCCTGGCTTCCCCCTCCCTCCTTAATGGCAGATTCAGCCAGGTTTCTTTGTCTTCGCGACTGCTGCCTTTTGTCTGTGTTGGTGTTGTAATCATGGGGCTTTCTTATGCGGACAAAACCAGGGTTTTTTAATTCGTTGCCGATCACCTCTGAATTGCTGTGTTCCCGAAGTATTGTAGTTAGCGTTGCCTGGGGCATTTGGGGAAGCTACAAGGTATCTGTTTGTGCCCTGAGTTAATCACCGCCCCTGCTGGCAATTAACTTGCTGTTCGCCCTGTTTCCCTTCTTGGCTGCTGGTGCCTGAGGCTGTGAAATTGACTAGGGGTGGTGAAATTGAACAGTGGTGCTGGCCATGCTGGCCTGAAACTGATAAGTAAGAGTTAGTAATACAGTGGTACCTTGGGATACGAACGCCTCTACTAACAAACTTTTCGGGTTACGACCAGCTCCGGCCGCAAAAATTTACCTCGATGTGCGAACTCCGCCATGGGGTATGGTCATTTTTCCGCCCTGACATGTGGTCCGTGGCCATTTTTCCTCCCTGACACGTGGTTCGTGGCCATTTTTCCGCCCCTGACACGTGGTACACGGCTGTTCTCCCGCTGCGCCGCGCCGCGCCTGGCCTTTTTCCCGCTGCGCCGTGCCGCGCCCGGCCGTTCTCCTGCCCCTGACGCGTGGTCCGCGGATGCCAGAACGGATTAACAGTAATTACATTGAACCTTATGGGAAAATTTGCTTCGGGGTGCGACCAAATTCGGAGGGCGGAACGGATTAACCAGATTTACATTGAACCCTATGGGGAAATTTGCGTCGGATTACGACCAACTCGGGATACGCCCAGAGTCACGGAACGCATTAAGTTCGTATCCCGAGGTACCACTGTAAATTACTTGACCAAATAACACAGGTTTTGTTTTTTATGTGTAAAAAGGGTTTTATCCTAAGTAATTGTTCCTGTTCGTATGTAAGTAGAAGGAACTAGCTTGTTGTTCCCCTCCTCCCCTCCATTCCTTCAATCTGTTGGCCACTTTGGAAGCTGAGCGTGGCTTGTTGGATGTGTCAAGGCTCATATTACTGGCTTGACAGTTTTTCCATGTCAACTTCTCAATTCTGCTCTCCACTTCTGGGCACAGGTCAGTGCAGAGGTCTGCCATGTCAGAGACCTAAGACTCTTGCATTGTTTGTTTTGTAGAAACATTGCAAATCATAAACCCTCTGGGTTTTGAGAAAAGAGAAAAATTAACAGGGAGAGGAAGATCAGCAGGGGTAAGGCATTCCCCACTAGCTTGAAATGCTTCCAAGAGGATTAATTGGTCTTGGCTTAAAATCCTGTGTTCTAGCAGATTCATCCCTAAAATGAGACTTTGAATCATATTTGAGATTTCTGGGGCTTGCTGCTTGCTGCATGGAATGCACTTGAATGCTGTGCATACAGGGAGGAAAATATAAAGCTGGTGTCATGTCTCCTTTTGTTTTATTAAATGCAAAGCACTTTTCAAAAATATTCTGGCTTAAAATCAGAGCTTTGTGAATGTACTGGTTCCAACTGTAAGCTATTACTGTCTGAACTCTGTGTGTGAATTTGTGTGAAATGGAAAACAGGTGAAACTGCATGGCCATCCATAAATGGCTTTTATAAAGCCCTGCTTGAATAAGGCTGACATTGAGGCCTCCTGTGGTTATAATTAAAGCTATGCAGAGGCAAGCCATTCTAGTTTAGAGGCTCAGCCCAGAATTTCAAAAATGGTTGTATATAGTTTCTCCAAAGGTGGTTCAATTCTACTTTTTGCCTGTAACTCTTTTTAGCATGGGAAGATTGCAAGCATACAGGTGTTACTGTTTTTCAGCAGAATGGAAAGATACTTGCAAAAAACCTAGACCTTTATAAGATTGTACAGCAGCCCAAATTTCATAGAAATTGTTGTTCCTCTAATTTTGTTAGGGGATAGAATGTGATGAAATTTGCAGCGGTAAGTAGCCTTGAGGTGGGGAAAAACTAAATTGGGGATGGATTTGGACAAAAGGAAAGGATTTCTGTAAGAACTAGTGGTGTTTCTTCTTGAATGCAGTTAAAGTGATAGCTGGTTTGAGGCAGAAGCATGAAAAATTAAGACACTGGTTATTTCCATAAAAAAATAATAATTTGGCTAGCTCAGCTAGCTGGCAGAGTTCATAAAATACCATACATAACTGAAAAACTGGGCAAAGATGAGCTGGAACAAATCATAGAGCTCAGGATCTCTCTACCTTTCCAAGATATGGGGAAGCCAATGGTGGTCTGAAGACAGAGGTCACTCTGATGGGAGGGCAGACCAGTTACTCATTAAATCTAGTATCCCCACCCCATGTCATTTTACATAAATAGTATTTCTTTCTAGGTGTGGCTGCTATGGCACCACTGCCCTTGCAGCATTCTGGAACTCTAAAGAAACCGACTGATTTTGTCAGGGCCCAGAATCAGGGTGGAATGCTGATACGTTTGTTCCATGCTGTATAAATAAAAATCTGTTCTGGATTTTCTATTCAGCCTCATCATCAGGCCAAATTTGGTTCACACCTGTAATGGTAGTCATGTATTATGTTAAATATTTAACCATATTTAAATTTGGTTTAAATTAAACCATTTTCTTCTCTTTCAAATTAGATAGTTAAATGTTGAGATCACAGTTGTTGAGGTCCTTTTATTGTGCAGCTTCTGGTCTATCCTCAGAGCTATAGAAGTGGGTAAGCAGTTTAGCACATACAGTAGACCTGACTTTTGGAGGATTCCTGTTTGAATCTGAGCAACGATAAGCATATCAAATCATGTTTTTATTTTTGCATCCAAAACAAAAATGTATCATCCAGGCTCAAAAATGGATGATGTCTGTGATTTAATTTTCTTTCATTTCTAACAGCATGTATACTGATAATCATATTAATGCAAAGCACACTGAAGTAAGATCACATTTAATCTGACTTTGCTTTCCTTCTTACAGGTATTGTAATGAGCATTTGCTCTGTTCCCCGCATATGTTCTGGACTGGCTGGGGTGTATGGGAGCGCTGTACAGCCCAGTGTGGAGGAGGCATTCAGGCTCGCCACCGAACTTGCGAAAATGGTCCAGATTGTCCAGGTTGCAGTGTTGTGAGTAATACCTGCGTTTATTGCTCAATTTTGTATTTGTAGGACTTTACTACAAATTTGTGAGTCAAGAAGGTAGCTTTGTATGATCCAGAGAAGAATTCAGAGATACACTCATTCATTACTACACAACAAATATTATTATTATCATTTTTAGAACTGTGCAGTGTTTCAGATTTTACCTCCAAATGGAGCTGTGGAGCACATGGGAACATGAATGCAGCACCTTGAAAAGCAGCTGCACAGCTGCTTTAAGGTGCTGTAGGCTGCTCCATGTTTGCACACGGTAGGGTGGAAGTTGTGCTCCTGGTATTCTGTCTCCAAAGTGTCCTTCCTGCACGGTGGTGGGAGGCTGCCCTGATGCTAGAATCCATTCCACTGCCCAGTGAATTTGTTGTTGTTGATGTTCTGGTATTTGGGAGCTGTTTTTAACATTAATTCTATAGCTTTTCTGAGTTCTGCTGCTGCGCTGATCTGTCCTATGGATTTTTGGATTTCTATCTATTATTGTTTGGTACTTTTATGATATGCTATCCTACTGGTTTACTGAGAAAAACTAGAACTCTCTTAGATAAATAAAATCTATTTATATTCTGTCCACACAAACTCAGGCTAAGAGGATTCTCCATTTCACTTTAGCTTTCAGTGGCCTCTGAATACTACATTGTAGGGTTATTTTGGTCTACCTTGGTGAACCTTTAAATCTGAGTGGTAAACAAAAGGTCAGAGCAGTCCTATCATAACTTAACAGATCAAAGCAAGTTTTCTCTTGTGATTTTTACTGAGGGGTGTGATTTGGCATTAACCCATGAGAAGTCAACCATTGCACATTTGTAGGAGAAAACATGTTTCATTTTAGTTGCTCTAATTATGGCTCTTATTTGATCCAGTCTTAAAGTCTGTTTGTGCTAACTGTATATGTAGAATGAAAAGTTAAATATTGTGTAATGAACAACTCTAAGCTGAGAGCCCGAAATGAGAGGATTTCATGGTAAGCATCAATATTGCAGTAACCATTAGTTCAGATGGTAGATTTTTCAATAGAGGAAGAATCCAGAATCTACAATGTTACATTTTAACTAATCAGAGATAGCTAGTTTAAAAGCTATGCCCTCCATGCCTATCTGTTTAAGGGCTGAATTCACCCTAGCCCCTTTCTCTTGCTATGGTACCACTGGGGTATCTGCCATTCTTGATCCAGCAGGCACTGCATAGAAATCAGCAAGAGATTCTACAGGGGTGACAACTGTACCAAGGCACTGGGGAAAGGTTCAGTTAGGTGGTTTAGCCAATGCATGAGAAAAATCCCTTGAAGAGAAGTGCTTGGCCAGATTAGCTGCATCCAACCTGAATGGACTATGAGGTGGGGTTGAAATAGAAGCCAGGGGTTATGGGGCTAGTATCTCATAATTATACCAGCCAGGAAAATACAGTAGTTTTCTGCCCATGGAATTTCTTGTGATGGAGCACTAAGCCATCTCTAATGGCCTTGCTCTTCCCTGACGCTGATGGGCAGGAGGGCTGGAATAAACAGAACAATAGTAGTGCTATTTTTAACATACATATACTGTAAGTGTTTACATTTGGGGTGACAGCTTGCTTCATGCATAGATTTAACCTTTCAAATTCTAAATGTTTTGGGACAAGATTACCCAAATATTCCTAGAGTTGCTGTGGCCTCAGAAACTCTGCTCCAATTTCTACCACCAGGCAGATGTAATTGGAGAAGGGTCTTGATGGTTGGGTTTTCTTCCCTTTCGAATTCATTCCTCAGAGCAATTTGCTTGTGATTTTTAAAAGCTATATTTCCACCAGTATCAGTGGATTTTGTTTAAAAAAAATAACAACTGTGGACACAATTAAAAATATTCCATTTAAGCAATCAAGTATATCCTTGGAATATAAAACCATAAAATATAATCCATTGTTTCAGAATTCTATTATCCAGTGGATCTGGAGTTTACAAGATAACCATTGTTATAACTTGTGCTTTATTTATTGTATAAGTCTATTGGTGTCCAAATGATAATTTCTGCAATTTATAATTTTTTTTAGCTTCAAATTCAAAATAATTTGGTCCATGGAAGATTGAATCTGGTGCAGTCTTTCAACTTGCATATAAATCATGTAATATACAACCCTGTTATAATTTACAGTCTGTCACCATGTCATTTCTTGTAGGAGTATCAGGCTTGTAATACCAGCCCTTGTCCAGAACTGAAGAAGACAACTCCTTGGACTCCATGGACACCAGTGAATATCTCTGACAATGGTGGGCACTATGAACAACGATTCCGATACACTTGTAAGGCACGTCTTCCTGATGCAAGTTTGCTAGATGTGGGAAGGCAAAGGATTGAAATGCGCTATTGTTCAAGTGATGGTGCTACTGGATGTGCAACTGATGGTAAACAATCAATTTATTTATTTATTTTACTTATTTACTAAATTTCTCCCCGCCCGTCTTGCCCCAATGGGGGACTCTGGGTGGCTCACACAAAACATTAAAACCATAAATACATATAAATACATAAAACATAAAAATTTAAACAAAACATTACTAAAAAAGAAGGAGAAAGTCTAAGAAGATGATGGATCTGGGGCTGAAGACAGCAGGCCCAGACATCATCCACATAATCGTTGTAAATATTTTAAGCTTGGTATGGTAGAGGGTGTTACAGCCTTTAGGTGGAAACCCTAACTGCTTATTATTACAGTAAATAAGTGATGGAGTATGAATTGCAGGGAGCTCTTTTATGGCTGAGCATAATGACATGCATATGGAGTTATATGATTAATCAGGCAGCAGTGCTTCTCCTGTCTCCCCAGGGTTCTTACCATCACTGCCTATGATCAGGGAATACATCTGGCTTCTGCTGGTTAGCAGTGGGGAAAATGTTGTCTGCCTCTGGTGTGGTCCCTATTATCTTTCCATTGTAGGGAGTCACGGAGATGACCCTGGGACAACCTCAGAGATGGTTACAACATGTGCAAAACGATATGTTGAGAAAGTGCTAGGAAGAAGCTCAGATTGGCCCTTCCCTGGCTCCCTGGGGTATAAGAGGAAGGAAAGCAAAATGCAATCAGGCTTGTAAAACTCTGTTACAATAACCTATCTCAGTAAAGTTCTAGTCATCTTGTGGTGTCTGTCTCCTGATCTGGTCAACCTCAAAGGGCTAACGGCAATTGAAGTGAGTAACAACTGCTAACATCTGTGATAGTTTGTTGCATTTATGCATAGTTTCATGTTGCTTGAGAACATACCCAGGAAATATGAACACAAAATGCATCATTATAAAAATCAACTGCTGCCATTCAGTTCTCCAGTAAAAAATAAAATTCTGCTGCTGGAACATTTTCCTATGCATGAAGATATATGATGGAGTGCTTTGGAAGAGATATTATTCTACTTTTCTTTTTGCAAATCACCCTGCCACTTTGTAAAAAATCTTCCTAGTAGCTTGACTGATTGCTAAAGACATCTTATAATTAGAAGACATTTTTTTAGAATTAAAACTGATATAAAGCTATTGCTTTTTTCCTGACATCTTTTAAACTTTTAAAAATCATCAATATTTGATTCTTGATGCTAAATATAGTCAGTTTTCTGCCTTCGGTCTAATGATTTGCCTTTTCGTGTTTTATCATCTCAACTGAAGATAATTTTCAGTGAACTTCTTTGAGAAATGTAGGTGTAGAATTCTGCAGTCCATAGTTACTGACATTGCACCAAATACTATTAATGTTATTCTTGTTTTACAGAGCTATAATTCTATAATTCAAACCAGTATTTTTCCTTTTTGCCAGAAGATCACATTGCTGAATTGTGTGTGATCTATTTCTTATGATTTGCAGTAACTCATAAATCATCCTTAGCAGAATTAAAAGTCTTTTTGTCATGCCTCACCTGAAATATATAGTTTTTGCTTTATCTGAGTAACACTTCATTGTAGTTTATAATGGATTTCACCTCATCAATACATGCCTAGCTCTCTGGCCCCTGATTTGCTAGAACTTGTATTTTAACCTCTGAAAGCTTGATATTGTTACCTCATTCCCTCCCTATGTTCGTCCAATTTCTCTAGCTTATATGTTGCTTTTATTTAGTGAGTATTTGCCTAATGACAGTTTTGTCAAATCCAGATTTTTCAGGATTTCTAAGGGAAAACCTCAATTTTCCTGAAAGGTAAATGAGGCAGGTGGTTACAGGAGAGAAGGAGGGGATGGAGAGTTGTTGTCTGTTGTTTTCCTTGGCATTTGTCCTGCATGGTTGGGGTGCTTCTTGTAACACTGCCCTCCCCTAGTTCTTGCAGCGAAGGTATCAAGCATGATGTGACAAGGAGTTTTGTTTATCACCCAATATCACAGAGCCTGACTGTGATTAGGACTAAGAAGGTGTGACTGGCCCAAGGTTACTCAGCTGGTTCCTGTGCCTAAGCAAGGACTAGAATCTGGCTCTCCCCACCCCTAGTTCTGCACTTAACCAATTTACAACTCTGTCCAAGTGGTTGATGGAGAATATTTGTGTTTTTCTCCCTGGAAGTATCCCTTCCATAAATCTGAGGGGGACAACAGCTAGGGTTGGGGCAATGGGAGAGTTAACACGCATTGTATCTTCCGATTGATTCTTCACTGTAAGATTTCACTCTTACGGATGTGTTCTCTCAGCTACCCTGCAATTGGAAGCAAAGTGAAAATTGCTAGGTTAGTTCTAGCCAGATTTCAGCTATGTCTGTCATTCAACCAACTAACCAAATTGCTGCATTTGTGCCATATTTTTATGCCATTGAAAACTGGCAACTGAGACAAATGAGAGGTTCTTGACCTCTGTGTACAGATCCTGTTCTTTCGCGCCCATCCCCCAGAGTTGCCTTGCTTTTTCTGATTCTCTTTCCCTTGCACAGTTGTATACAGACAGTTCCTGATGAAAATGGATAGACTCTGAGTCTGTGAAATAAAACTTTATCACCTACAGCAGCTTATTTGAAATGCCAGGAGGACAGTGTCTTCTTCCATGCTCCCTGCAGAAAACATTTGTAATTAAAACTTCCTTTAACAAGGCCTATGTGCCTTATTCTTTACAGCTTGTAGAACAGCTCTTCTGCTGTGGTGCCATTGTGACCATTTTAAAATTCCTAAAGCTACACCTAAACACAAGTTGTTATAACTCGTCCATCTTTTTTCCTTCTCATCTTTAACTCTTGATTCTGGGCCAGGAGACAACAATGGTAACCTCTCCTCTCCCTGGCAGAATCTCAAGCACTTGAAGGCTTTTAATCATTGTCTCCATTGACTTTATTTTCCTTTAATTAAAAAGGACCTGGTAATTGCAATTCTTGCAATTATTTCTGTAGATGGAATAGACTTGAGGGTAAAGATAAAAACGGAAAAGAGCTAGAGTCTAACTAAAAGACTGAGGCAAGAAATATCAGATTTAAAGCTCACTTTTCCCTTTTAGCTACATAGGCAAGCTTTTCTGTATTAATCCTACGTTTGCCAAGCAAGGATCCACCTTGTAGAGTTATTGTAAGGATGATTGAGATGGTGCTTTTGAAGTGGTTTGGATCCAAAGTGCTGTCAGGTGCTATGAACTATAATTGCATAAACTACAATAAACTGAGAGTGTTTCTGTTCAAATAGCCACCCAGCTTGCAGTGCCCTATTCCAGAATACTTCATCCCGTTCCCCCATGCACTATAACTAACGTTCAGCATTCTATAATGATTGGGCAAGTCCCATCTCATTCCTAGAGGTTTTTTCCCCTCCTAAATATATTTCTGCTTTGTACATGAATCCTGTTCCTATCTTCTTCTTCTGCATGTTGTTTGCAGTATTGTAGACCCTCAATACCAGAGGCTGCTGTAAGATACCTTTCTTAAATTGATGAAAGGTCCCTTCGACTAGAGGTCCCTAATTATTCCAGCAAGGGGAGGTGCAGAATTTTTTTACAAGATGATAAGGCTGTCATCCTATAGACACTTATTGGGAGTTAGTGAAAACACACCAGATTTTATCTAAACAAGCATGCCTAAAATTGGGCTATAAGGTAATTAAAAAAGTAAAAGTGGTGGTGAAAAGAGTTTTGATTAAGCCTGGTTAATCGTTTTGAAAAGTAATGGGTGAAAATGTCTCCACACGTGCAGTTTTCTGTGTAGCCATTTCATCTGCAATTGGTATTGTTCATTTGTTTACTTCTTACAAAGACTCAAAATTGATAAGGGTGCCAAGAGTTGTGTTGCACTTCTGTCTCATCCTTAAAAAAAACAAAAACTTTTGTTTGTGATCAATTGAAACACATTTGCAGTACAAACAAAAAATAAGTGTCTGTGCTTATAAACCATAATTAACTTTTCGTAAGTCATGTATAAAAACATGCAGCAGAAAAGCAAACATCACAAATATCCTAGACTTAAAAATCACGGCATTCATTTTAAATGCAGTTATACTTATTTCATACTGGTCATTGAGTTCTTACAGAAGATATGTGCTACAACAGATACACATATTTGTTGTGTATTGTACACTTTGAAAATTGATGGAACAGAGTCATTTTGATAAAAAGCAGTGGCTTATAAATTTTGTCTATTTTACTTTTCATTTAACTCATTTTGCTTTGAAAATAACCATTATTAACCTGTGTTAGTACAATTAAATTAATATTATTAAAATCTGTTTAAGAATTCACTTTTCTTCATGAAACATCTTTACTTTTATGTACTACTTATGCCAACCATTCTGAGCTCTTCCACTTTTTAAACATGGACAACCCAGGTTTGTCACCAATTACATATTCAAGACAGATCTATACGAGGAAGGAGAACTGAAAAATCACTCTATTTTCCAGCCAGGAGTCATTAGTCTGGCAGTGTCAGATTTCTTGATAAAGTTGGATCCAGTTAGAAGTAAAGTTTTTTTTCTATTATGAGTTGTATCCAGACCTCCAAAAGAGTTGTAACCCTCAAATGTGGAATATCTACTTTGGTATAGCCACTAAGGTCCTAATTAAATTGCTTTGGGAATCACAGTTTAATGGTTTCCTGACCAGTGCTATTTTAATACTTACACAGGTTCCTATGAAGTATAATTGTCAGTCTCTGCAATTAGATTGAATACCATATTATAATCCATATGACTGGGTACTTAAAAGTGATAAAGTTACTTGGTCAGATTCAAATTAAATTAGAACAATGTTATCAATACGTTTGCAGATTACTGTGCTGGTAAATTCTTGCCTTTAGAAGGTTCACATTTTATTTCTATTTATTCTGCTTATATTTGCTTTCTCAGGTGATTTTTTGCATTCTGGGCATCGTTCCACTCACACAGTCAATGGTGCTTGGTCCCCCTGGTCTCCATGGTCTCAGTGTAGCCGTGACTGCAGCAGAGGTATTCGGAATCGCAAGCGAATTTGCAATAACCCTGAGCCAAAGTATGGGGGATTGCCTTGCCTGGGACCACCCCTGGAGTACCAAGAATGCAACATCCTTCCATGCCCAGGTAAGTGGCTATGGTAGTTTGAAAATATGGAGCCATTTCCAAAACATTTATCTTTTCTAACCCTACTAGGAAGTAGTGAGAGACCAAGTGCTTTTACCATGACAATGCCCTAGAAACGAACAGGAAGCTTGATTTGCCTAAAATGTGTGGGGAGGGTTAAACTGCAATCCCAGTTGGGAGTATACTTATATTCAAAATGGTACCCTTCTGGAAACTATGCAATGGCTCCTAAATGTTTTTTTTTTAAACGTGCATTATACAGAAGGAATTATTCAGTTTTAATTCTTTAATTACACTCACTTTTGCATGAGAGCAGAAGAACAAGATCAAGCCCATCTTATTCCAGCATTTTGTATTTCTTGTGCTGGTCAGCCAGATGCCTAGAGGGTGCTGCAAGCAAAAGATGAAGACATATCCCTTTCCGGTTGTTAGAAGTTTTATTTGGAAGCATCCTGCTTCCAACATGAAGACAATATTGAGTCTTCAAGACCAATAAACCTTGATAAACTTGTTCCTATTTATTTTTTTATATACTAGTGTTTATAAACCATTCTAATCCCTTAATTTATCTAATCCACTTCTAAAGCTACCTACGTTAGTGGGTTACATTATCCTGTGGTAGTGAATTCTACAGGCTAATTAGGCAGCAGGTGAAAAAGTGTTTACTTTTCTCTCTTCCAGAGCATCATTGGAGGACCCATGGTTCTAGTGATTCTCTCTCTTTCTAGAGAGAGAAACTCTCTTTTTCTCCATGCCATACATGATTATACACTCCTCCGAAATGTCCCATATCAGTTACCATTTTTTCAAGCAAATAGTTTAAAGCATTCTAGCCTTTTCAAGTAGAGGTCTTTGAGCCTGCAATCACTGTGGTTGCCCTCTTCTGTAGTGTTTCCAGCTTTATTATATACTTTTCCAAGTGTAGCAATCAGAACTAAAGCAGACATATTATTGTTTGCTTAATGGGACTAGAATTTTAGCATTTTTATTTTCAACCCCCTCCTAAGGATCCCTAGAATGAAATTTGCCTTTTTCATTGCTGGTGCATACTGATGCAACATTTCATGATGCCGTTTACTGTGATTTTTTTCCTGACTGGTTACAGATGGCTCAATATATGTGGAGTTAGGATTGTTTTGCTCCCTTGCATATCACTTTACACTTACTTAAATTGAATTGCATTTACCATTTGGTTGACCATTTAGTTTAAAAGATCCTTCTGGAGCTCTTTGCTGTTATTTTTAGTTTTTGCTACCTTGAATAGTTTAGTATCATCTGGCCAGCTCACTGATTACCCCTAAGTCAATATCATTAAAAAGCACCAGCCCCAAATACAGATCCTTGAGGGACTCTACTACTTTCTTTTCTCCACTGAGAAAATTTTCCATTTATTCCAATTCTTTGCTTTCCTTTTTAAAATTAGGTTTCAGTCCATAAAAGACATGGATACTAATTTTATTCAAAAGCCTCTAATGAGGAACTTTGTCAAACACCTTTTGGATATCCAGATGTTGCTAGAGAGTAAGTGTGCTTGGTCTGGTGGCAGCTGGTAGGCAGTAGATTTGAGGGCTCAAAGTAGTAGGCTCAAACTGGGGTAAATGCCAAAAAAAGGATTTTATTGAGCATATATTAATAAACTTACAGAAAATGAAGAAAAGATATACCAGACTACAGTATGTCTCTTCAGCTTGTCAGGATACCCAGTTTGTCAGCAAATGGATCCCTTGGAGCCAGCTGGCAGCTGTGTGGCACCCTCTTGGATTGTTAGGTCTACACTGAAGTTCAAAGGGTTTGGCATATTCTGCTACCATTTTATTCTTTTTCATAGAATAGGAAGTATATGTAACACAACACATGGGGATAGCATGGTGGCACATCTTATCAGTGACTTGGCCATAATTCAGACAGTTGACCAGGGGATAGTTTTAAGTGAGACATTGCTTCCACTGCACAACACCTGGAGATAGTCTTTTTTTTAAATAATATTTTTATTAAAAGTTTTAACTACAATAGTAAAAGATAATACAAACTAAAAAGAAAAAGAAAAATAGAAAGAATAAAAGGGGCAAGAAAGCAAAAAGAGAGAGAGAGAAAGAGAAAAAAAAAAACTAGAACAACTTCCCACCCTCATCATAAGTATAAACAGTTTCACGATCTCTTCACCTTCTCTTGATTAACAGATATAAAACTCTTCATCCCATAACTCAGCTCTTATCTATAGACAAGTCCAATAAGCAACTTCGTTTCCAATCCAGGTGTGAGCAAAGAGTCCAAACGGAGCCCTAAAATAAAAACATTAGTTAACAAATATAAAACTCATCATTCCATATCTCACTTCTTAACTGTAAGCAAATCCAATACATGACATCTTTTCCAGTTGAGATGTTAGCAAGTCCAGAAAGGAACATCTAAAATAACAACATATCCTATTTTAACCCTGATCAAATAAGCTAACTTTATGTTCCTTCCTTTTGTATGAAATAATCTTGCTCTTTAATACATTCAAATGATTATTGTCCTTTGTCTCAAATTCTTCAGAACTTTAACATCTGGAGATAGTCTGATGGCATGCATATCTCGTCAATAACTTGAGAACCAAATATTTGATCATCTGCTGAAGATATTTTTACATGAGGCATTATTTCTAACTACCACTATTTTCCCTCCCTTCTGCAAGTATCCAATTAGGAAGCTTGTGTTCTTATCTTAATTGTTACAGTCAGCAATACAAATAAAAGTCTCAAAGTTATTTAATTGAATTCGCAAAGCTTGTTAAGTAAATGTTTGGAATGTGGAGGAATTTATAATACAATACTGTAGTGCAATTTGCAAAGCTTGCTAAGTAACTTGTTCTAAGCACCAGTGTGAAGGAATTTCATGTTACATGTGCCGAGAAAGAAAAAGTGGACCACACCACTACAGATCTTTGATACCACTACAGCCAACAATTTTACCTTTGAGTTATTTCAGAACTCTTAAGTGGATGTTATCAGAATCTGATGATTTGTCACAGACTTCTTCGCCCAGTAACTGATTTCACTTTTGACCCTTGTGCTTTGGAGATGGACAGTCAGTGTGTTCCTCCCCTGCCAAAATCCCTCTCCAAACTCCCCTGTTCCTGCATGACCACTTATTCACTCAAGCTTTTTGCAAAGCTTTCCAAAGAGTGCTTGCCTGGAACTGACTTCATGTTTGGAAGCATCAAACATCCTGGGTGGTAGTAATTGCTACTAACTATATGTGAGGAGGAGCTCTTGTGCAGTGAAGTATGAAGATACCTTCAGAGTTTCTTGATTTTGCCTTTAATCTCTGGTACAGAGGTTCACATTGTCTCAGCCCTGCTGTCATTTTAAATAAGACTTGAAGACCTGGCTCTTTCTCCAGGCCCTGGGATGAGGAATTGTGCTTTTGACACCTTTTTATTATCAGACCTTGAACCTTCTTGGTTTCTGTCATTTTTATCTGGTTTTGCTGTCTTATTGGAGGATTTATATTGGCTGTTTTTGTTTTAAGCTGCTCAGCGTTGGTTGAGTTAAGTGGCCCTGTAAATATGATTAAATGAATAAACAAGCAAGAAGGCACTGCTTTTCTGTGGTAGCACCAATGCCGTGGAACAGCCTCCCAGTTGAGAACAGGCTGGCCCCCTCATTAATGTTTCAGAAGCTTTTAAAGACAAAGTGGTTCTGGAGGGTCTTCTCCTGATTTTAGCATGCCATTTTCATTTTCTATGTTTATTGTTTGTAGTTTTCTGTATGGGTGGTGTTATTGTTTTACTACTTTTATAGTTGTTATACTGTGGATGTTTTACTTGGTTTTTATAGTCCAGGAGTCTCTGGATTGCAGCAAAGTAGAAATGTGGAAAATACATACATGCCATATCTCAACGTAGCTACTGTGGTATACTCCCCATTTGGAAGTTGTAGCACTGGCATTGGTTTGGACTTCCTCCTATCTTATAATTGAGTTACCTTTATTGAGGTGATACTTAAAAATAAACATTTTTTGTTTTCGGGCTTGTGGCTGCAAACTTACTGCAGTGGTCTAAATCAGTGTTCCTCAACCTTGGCAGCTTGAAGATGTGTGGACTTCAACTCCCAGAATTCCTATGCTGGCTGGGGAATTCTGGGAGTTGAAGTCCACACATCTTCAAGCTGCCAAGGTTGAGGAACACTGGTCTAAATTATGCAGTTGTACTGGAAGATGATGAATGTGTTTATTTGCTTTTTGAGAAACAAGGAACAATAGCATGGTTTCTCTTCTTCTAGTTGATGGAAGTTGGTCCTGTTGGTCATCATGGTCCAAGTGCTCTGCTACGTGTGGAAGTGGCCATTATATGAGGACTCGCTCATGTACAAACCCAGCACCAGCCTATGGAGGCGACATCTGTCTAGGGCTCCACACCGAAGAAGCGCTTTGCAATACACAACAGTGCCCAGGTATGAAACGTTCATCTTGTTTTCTCACCAACTGTAGAACAGACATTGCTAAGAATTAGATTACATTAGGTAGCATGTTGGGGATTATTTACTGAATATTTTTTCTACATTTATTTTCCTTTGTCCACATGTTATACTGAGAAAGATAATGCTGAGATATTTTAGTTTACCAAAAGCCATAAGTTATGTGATGTGGGAATATGAAACCAGATCTCAACATTCCAATCCAGCTTCAGTCTTGGGTAGAGGATCTAGGACTAGATTTCATCCATTCCATGGGATAGGCCTACTATGATGGCCCCACCCTTTAATCTAGTTTGGGCCCTGCCTTATGAGTCTGTCACAGTGCTCTCATACTCATTGTGGAGCTATAATCCATGCAAATCTGCTCTGAAGATTTCTCACAATGGAATTAGCCACAATAGAAAGATAGCATACAAGGTAAGAGTCATATTTTCATCCATAAAAGCTGGGGATGCTGAAGCACAGAACTGAGCAGTTCTCTGGGAACTATGCAAACTGTCTAATTCCAGTTAGCACCCGCATGGAAAGCAGTGGGTCAGACCAGTCCTTTGCTTAGCCATATTTTCCACTTCAGTTGTGGGTTTTGCCTTTTCCATTCCTAGCTAATTCAACTTCAGTGCCATGGTTCCTCTTCTAGTCACCTAATGTTGTGTAAGAGAGAAAAGCTCCATCCCCTTGCTTCGGCTGGGGATGGTGCCAGCCTCGTTTCATAAAACCTGTGAAATGTTCTTGCCATATCAAGACACTCAGTGCTAAGAGGAAGGAGGCTGGATGGAGGTTATATCTATAACCGGGGGGTGGAGGGTGGGGAGTTATAGTACAGAGAGAGGTATAAAGCAAAGCATGGCAGAAAGAAGGTGGGGCTCCTCCCCCCTCTTATCATGGGTCAATGGCAATTCATATTCAAAAAGGTTGCCCTGTTCTGACTGTTTCACCAGCTTTCTCCAGATGTTTAGATTCTAATTCCAATATTCCCTAATCAGGATAGGCTATATGCAATCTTACACTCAATAAAAGCAGACAGTGTTTCCCCATATTGGCTTCTCTCTAATGGTCCATAACTGTCCAGTCCTGTATTATCATGATGTCAACATTTTCTGCATTTCTTTGCCACCTCTAGCAGCAGCCACTGATGTGGAGCAAGAACAAGAAGTGTGATGGGATATTAATATTAATAATTTCCATCTTTAAGCGGCATGTATATCAGCCTTAGTTCTGGTGTAATGTATTTCCCAAAGGCTAAAGGTATCATTTTAATTTAGAGTTAAACAAGTTTTTGTATATGCTCCTCCATCATCTGTCTCCCTTGTATGAAAAAGGGTCTGAGGATCAAAACTGATATATTTTTGTTTGTTATTCAGAACAGTTCCACTCTTACTCTAAGGTTGTAAGGTCTGGATATCAAAGAATTTTTGAGCAGAAGGAAGTGGCTGAGAGTTTAGTCTGTTCCCCTTCAGTGTAGGTGAATTGCTAAAACTCATACTGCCGATCCATCCTGATCCAACAAAGAGACGTAGTGTCAAATGTAAAGTGTGCATTTTTAAAAAATTGCACATCATTTTATCTACACAGTGATGGTTAAAACAAAATAGTCATTGCTTCAGTGCATTGATTGTCCTTGCAGAATCAGGTTAATATGCTGAAAATAGAAAAAGTGAAGATGGGGGTGGGGGGAAGTTACCAGGAAAAGCATGGTGGACTCTTGGTCCCTTCACACACTGTTGCTTTTTGTCTGTTGCAGATAGTTGGTCAGACTGGTCAGACTGGTCAGGCTGTGATGCAGCTGGAGTCCAGGTCCGTACTCGCCAGTGTAATGTTTTATTTCCTGTGGGTCAGCAGTGCTCGGGGAATACCACTGAAAGCCAGCCGTGTGATTCTGATTCTAATTTCATACCAGGTAAGGAGCACGCACTGATGATATTCTGACTTGATTCCTGAATAAGAGGTAGGGCTAGGTGGCTGCACACTTGCTATAAGAAGGCTGAGATATGGCTAAAATGAATTACTAAGTGCTTGTCCCTGTTCAGTAAGATGGAGCTGGAGGGAGGAGACAAGGATGAATTACTTGTAGCTCCTTAGTTTTCTCTCTTACCCCAAATGTACATGCCAGGCAGTTGGTAGATTTCAAGCTCTTCCTTCTCCTACCTTGGCTTTTACATTCTGCTGCTATTAATGCATACCAGTTTAATAAAATCATAATTGATTTGTAATTTCTGGATCTGAGTGCATTATTGTTCTGGCAAATTAGCAACCTGTAGTCTTAATAAAGTATCATATCAGACAAACTGAGGAAAAACTTTATTGCAGTCAAATGAAATTTAGAAGAATTACTTAGAACAGGCATTCTTCACCAGTGTTGTTAACGGAATGATTTGCTGTTGTAGATATAAGAGTTGCAAGAACCAGCAGTATCAAAGAAAAAAGATGTGGTGGTAAGATTCTTCCCTTTTGTCCTCTCTGTGATAGCTATGTCTTTTCCCACCCTCAACTCTTTCATGAGACTTTCTTCTATTTTTTTACACCAGCTGAGGCTTGATTTGCACATGTCAAATTTCTATGACTCTCCTGTGCTCCAGTAGTGGAGACTACATGTAACTCAGAATTGAACACTTGGTTTCCTGGCGTTCTCTGAGCTTGGTTATTTTCCTGCAGACCTTCTGTTTCCAGGCTAGCTAACATCATCAGTATGGAAGAATGAAGTTTGCAGGTTGTTTACGTATAGTAGCTTGCCCTGCCAGTCTTGGTGGGAGTGTGCTTTCTTCCTTAATGGTTCCCTGATTAGGGTATTGCTTCTTTCCTGATTGTTTATCTGGGGCTGTTTGCTGCTTACCTGGGTGTTGGTTGCTATGGAGGATTGGTCTGGGCTTTGGGTTTCCTTCCTTGACCTTTGGTTATATCTTTTAAATCAGGGTTCCTCAACCTTGGCAACTTTAAGAAGAGTGGACATCAACTCCCAGAATTCTGGGAGTTGAAGTCCACCCATCTTAAAGTTGCCAAGGTTGAAGAACCTTGTTTTAAATGGTATCTAGATGGGGTTTATCTCTGTGTGTCTGTTGACATGTCAGACTGCCAACATTATTGTACCATTCACTATTTATGTTAGATTATGCTGGGTACCACTGAGAAGCTTTTGATTGTGGCAGTATAAGCAGCAGTGAAGGCAAAAGATGAAAGAGTCAGCATGGTCTAGATGTGAATTTTCTGAAATAATAGTTGCTATAGCATGATGAAACACTTCAGTGAATTACTCCACCATGCTCCAAATTGTGTGGACAATTGCTTCAGCTGCTTCACCAGCTTTTTTTTTTTTTTTTTTTTTGCACAGTTTTGATCACGTTGATTATTTGGTTAATTTTATGGGTGGGTTTATTTGTTATTTTTGAGGATATTTTTTTTTTTTAACTTTATGATGGTTTTGATTGTTAGCTGTTCAGAGCCTTTGGGAATGGACAACATGCAAACAAGTATCTCCTTCAAGTAATGAAGTTAAGAAGTTAATACTGGCTGAAGCTGTAGAAGCCATAATCATTGGTTAATAACCTTTCCAGCAGATTAGGTTGCAAATGTCCTACTGAGTTTTTCCTACTGCCCATGATAAACAGAGAGAATATGTTTTGTAAATGAAAATAATTGTTCAGGTTTGCCAGTTTTGGAGAACCGATACTTGGTGCTCCTTATTGTTATGAATCTGACACACCAAACATCCAGTCTTCCAAAAAAAAAATGACTTCCTGCTCAGGAGGATTGCAGGCTGTTCAGTGTTTGGCTTGGGTGGACTCTTCTGGAGAGGAAAGCATAAATTTCATTGCTCAGAGGTTCTTTCCAATCAACTGCCATTCATTCAAGCATCTTTCCCAAGAAGACAATATTAGTTACTAGGGCTGTGCAGTGCTTCATGTTTAATTCTAAAAAGCTGTCCTGGAGCACATGGAGCATGAGCACAGAACCTGTCTGTAACTTTGTAAAACAGTTCCATTATGTAGCAGCTTCTGAGAGCAGCCCCTTGATCCTAGGAAAAGATGCTGTTGCTTTAAAGAGATGCTGACAGATGCTACATTGGTGATTCTCTGCACTGTAGAGAACCTTTTCAGAATAACTTCTGAAGTGCGTCATAGTCATCGTCATCATCATCATCATCATCATCATCATCGCAGCTTACTTATTGAAGTATAATTTGGGAGGTTATGTTCATTATTTTCAGGAGTAGATCCTCTATTTCCTTCTCTAAAGAACTGGATTTTAATAAGGCATGTGAGGCAACGTAAGCAGGTAGTTGGCCCAATTCTGTAAACATCTTGTTCACAACTTCAGGTCCCAGAAACCAAAAGTGAGAACCTAAACATTTGATTAATCAGTGCTGTGGAAGCCTCCACAGAGGATACTTTCTTAACTATAATGGATTAAAAAGTCAGTGCTCCCAACAATTCTATCAGCTTTCCAACCAGGCCAGAATCTAGAAGACCCAAGACCACCAAACAAACTGCGAGATTCTAGTGAGGGATCAAAATGGTGGAGGAGAAAATCTGCTTCCCTGCATGTAGAACTACTACAGAGTAGGCATAGTAAATAATTCTTTCTTGTATTTGTTTAGAATTGGGAAGAGTTTTCTTTCACCTACAGTCTGGTTCTTTCCTGCTTGCTTCACTGCCAAGAGATAAATATTAAGGAGTTGTGCAAGCACTGCCAAGATGAGAGGATGGTCACAAGTAGTTGTGTCATTTGTTGAAGTTATTTCCACATTTCAAAGGGTGACCAGGTATCCAGCAAGAACACCAACATACTACCTGGAAAATCCCCCAAAGTGTTCTGGAAGCTATTACCTTCCTAATAGATCCTCTGTTACAAGCCTAAATTTAGTAAAAAGTGGTCTGTGTTAAAGAAAACAGTTGAAAGATTCTTTCCATCTTCCTTGTAAGCAACCAGCATTTTCCTTATAAGAAAAAGCAAATCTAAGAGCGGCCTTCTTGGGTGGTCCCATCATCATCATCATCATCATCATCATCATCATCATCATCGGTTGCATATTCAGCCAGATATTTAGACTGGATTTGGCATTTTTATCCACCTGTCAAGTCCTTCCCAAGGACCTGAGATAGGCAGATGGTGTTTGATGGTGTTAAAGGTATCATCGCAGGATACAAGCTGTTCCATGTAAAGCTGCCTTTTGCAATTGACTGATGGTGATTTTGTCAATGCCGATGTTGAAGTGGTACTCCAGATGTTTTGGGACTGCACCTAAGGTGCCTATAATTATTGGTACTATCTTTGCTTTTTTTTGCCATAGTCGTTCTACTTCTATTTGCAGGTCTTTATATTTTGTGATTTTCTCCAGTTTTTTCTCTTCTATTCTGCTGTCTCCAGGTATTACAATGTCCACTATCCAGACTTTTTTGTCTTTCTTATCAACAATTGTTAAGTCTGAGGTGTGGTGTGGCAGATGATTGTCTGTTTGAATTCTAAAGTCCCAGAGCATTTTAGCTTTTTCATTTTCTAGTATTTTGTCTGTTTTGTGGTCCCACCAGTTCTTGCTTGCAGGCTAGTGGTATTTATTGCAGATATTCCAATGCACCATTGTTGCTACTTTGTCATGCTGTTGTTTGTAGTCAATCTGTGCAATCTTCTTGCAGCAGCTGACTAGGTGGTCCACTGTTTCTTCAGTTTCTTTGCAGAGGTGGCATTTGCTGTCTGTTGCTGTCTTCTCAATTCTGGCTTTGTATGCATTTGTTCTTAAGGCTTGGTCTTGTGCAGCCAGAATTAGTCCCTCTGTCTCTTTCTTCAACTTTCCTGCTCTTAGCCATTGCCAGGTCTTCTTGTTATCTGCTTTGCCTGCTAGGTTTTTTGTGTATTGGCCATGTAATACTTTGCCTTGCCATGTCTCTTTTCTGTTCTTCATTGGTCTTTCTCATAGACCAATTTGATTTCTTTGATATTCAGTAAGCCTTCATGTTGTACTAGCTTCAATGCATCTTCTTCACTGTCCTTCAGATATTCTTCCAATGCCCTCTTTTTTCTTCTTCAACTGTCTGCTGAACTTGCAACATTCCACACCCACCTATGCTCCTTTGTAAGTAGAGTCTGTCAATGTCGCTGCATGGATGAAGGGCATGATTATTATTTTTTTCAGACTATCTGTCAATCAATCACTCAATCAACTCAAGGTGGCAAACATACCTAATACTCCTTCCTCCTCCTATTTTCCCCACAACCACCACCCTTTGAGGTGGGTTGGGCTGAGGGAGGGTGACTGTCCCAAAGTCACCCCACCAGCTTTCATGCCTAAGCGGGGCCTAGAACTCACAGTCTCCTGGTTTCTAGGCCAGCACCTTCACCACTACACCATCCTGGCTCTCATATAATTGTGGTGGCCTTGCAATCATGTTCTACTCTGGAAATATACCTGGCAGGATGTTCAGAAAGCAGAATTCTGTAATCAGTATAAAATGTAGCCTTTTCCCCTGCTGCCTAAATAAGTAATATATAAAAATAATAAAATGTAGACAAAATCAGGTACTGATTTTTTTCCCCCCACTCATGTAATTTGCAGAATTTAATCTGTTCCACATGACTGCTGTGGGGCTGAGTAGTTCCATTCTTGGGTGCCTTCTGACTCTTCTGGTTTACACTTATTGCCAGCGGTATCAGCAACAGTCTCATGATGCCACTGTCATTCATCCAGTATCTCCAGCGCCTCTTAACCCCAACATCACTAATCACCTCAACAAGCTGGATAAATATGATTCTGTAGATGCCATTAAGGTAAGAAATCAATAGATGTGTTGTCAAATGCAGATATACATGCTATTGCAAATTACTGTGGGCTGTTTCAGGAGATGCACAGCGTAGAGTCCCAGTGTCACAGGGACCCCCATAGTCCTTCAGGATTCTAATTTTGATGTGGCAGCTGAACAAATTTACTGAATTCACAGAGCTTTTTCAGTGTATGTAGTTTTATTATATTATTTGAATTTTGTTTTGGCTATGTCTGTTTTTGGGAGGGTAGCCTCAGATATTCCATTCAAAGTGTTAAGGGTGGCCCTCAATCCCAAAAAGTAAGTGCAGTCCTGGTTTACACTAAGGAATAGTTTTGATGCCTAGAGCCAGCATTATAACGGATTTTGCTTTTAGGGGTTATGAGGCAGAACTACTTTTGAATTATATGGCAACAGTTTAAAACAGCTTTCACATCCTGATTATACTTGCTGACTTCTAAAACCATCTGTCATGTTATACTGAGTCTGGTATGAAAATTCTATGGCATCTCCAGTGACACTCAAATCTTTAAATTAAGTGACATAATTTATGGTTCCCTCCTCCTCATCTGTTTTATATATTCTACAACATCTATTTGTCACATTATTCAAAATTCATTTGCTCATTCAATTTGCCCAGTATTTTGATAACAAAATATTTGTTTCTAAACTCCTTCCTCTTCTTTTATTTGATTCTTTCCCTTTTTCTTTTTTCATATTCCCAAATGTTGCTTTTCTTTCTTGAGTAAAATCACCACAATCTCTTCTCTTCACTACACCTCATAAATATGCATGTATTTTAATGAGAATTATGTATTTTCTAAATCTTTTCCTTTTCTTATTCTTTTCCCAGGCATTTAATAAAAATAATCTCATCCTAGAAGAACAAAACAAGTACTTCAATCCACATCTCACCACAAAAGCGTACTCCAATGCCTATTTTACAGATTTGAATCACTACGATGAATATTAAAAAGGCCTTTGCTTAACTTCATATGGGTTCCCAAGATGTGAACCCTATGTGTGAACACCAAATTGTTAATACCATGTTGTTGCCAACTTTAAAACAACAACAACAAAAACTTGATTGTGTAGGTACAATCTTGCAGTACAGACACAACTTTGGTAGTACAATATTTGTATTGTGTAACTACATTGGAGCTATTACAGACAAGAAATGAAACATCTTGCGTAGGACGCTTTAAGGCGGTTGATCCCATTTTGGCTTGCTACCATCCTACTAATTCATCTCTTCAGCTTCTCAGATATGTGTGGGAAGGGCCGTGGACTGCCTACTGGACACAGCATTTTCATTTGTCTAAGAGACAACTGTTCCATGAGTGGGAGGCCAAGAGCGAGAGAGGGAGTGAGAGAAAAGACAACAGATTATTGAATGTAATTGCTCTTAACGGCAGAAGCCTTAAGTACTTCATCCCCCATGCCAGACTGTAGAATTTTGTTCCTAAAAAAACTGGAAGCCTGTACGGCTACGCCATCACTGTTGCAAGCAACTTAGCTGGCAGGTGCCACAGAGGAACAGAAGAACAAGCAACAGAGCGGATCTAGAAATAGGCAGGTATTGTCTGCTTCAGTCTGTCAGGATGGGAGGATTTGTGGAAAATAAACAAGGGCTCATTGAATTCTGCGTGTTACTGGCATAGATGGAATCCTGTACCAAGCAGGAATGCCTGCATCATGGGCACCCCTTTGCAGGCTGTATGTAAGGATCCACCTGGAATGTTCGTTATGATATTCACAAACTCTGTTTTATATTTTTGTTGCATTGAAGTACAAAAAGAAAAGATAAAAGGTACAAAAAGGGAAACCAAACAAACAACAACAACAACATCTTACTATAAGGCATATAAAACCTCAAATAGCTGAGTTTTCAAACTCAGCACTAAACCTTAACTGTATGGCATAATATTGATCAATCTTCTATTACAACTCTAAAGAACCAGGGTGGCATTTTCTTACTATCTTTCAAAAGAGTAATTTGTTTTGCAATACGCTCTGCTCAGTAAATCCATATCTTTTTATATAGTGATGCATTTCAGTTTTGGGGGGGAGATACACACACACACACAGTATATGCATATACACACACACACACACACACACACACATATATTGTGTGTGTGTGTGTGTGTACATATCCATCCCAAAACTATATTAAACTTAAGGATATTAAACCAAAATGGGATGATAGTGAGACAAGCCCTAAGCGTAAATGTCCCCTCCATCATTTTATATTTCCTGAGTAATGATACTGACAACCAACCCTCTGAGGTGTCCAGTAAACATCAAAAAATAAATATCTGGTTCATTTCTTTTTAAGATTTTTAACAAAACATGCTCTATATACTTTAACACCCTTAAATATTAGTTTGTTAACATGGGTATTCCAACTTTTCCAAAGTTCTTGCAAATAAACAATATCTCCTTTAGCAATCCTCTTTATTTGTCTAAAAAAATATACAATAGGTTTTCAATAATCCAAAATGCATTTGGATCATAATTCAGGAGTTTTAGATGCCGATAACCATTCTGGACCATATTGTGAAATCAAGAGATATTTTAGCTGGATATACTGCTATTCCACATTATTAGACAATATAAATCCCTCTTGTAGTAACTCAAGCGGTTTAAACACTTGGCAAGAAGGTGACTTAAAGTATTAATTGCTATTAGCCTGTAAATTCCAAAATAAAGATTTAATTGGAATATTTAAACAGGATTTATCTCAGAGTGAAGTTTTATGATTTGCATAAAAGTCAAAATTATACTTTCATCCCAACATCTTCCAAATATAGCTTGCAGCTTTAATGCTGGAAAGAGAACTGAATTTTGACTAAAAAATGAACCAAGATCCTGGTAAAGTATCAGTAAGGTAACGTAATACTGGGTGTTTTTTTTTTTTTTTTACATTTGATCACTTGAATTCCATAGAGAAATACAGGTTAAAAGGTATTCCCAGTGATAACCATAATTTAGATGAAGAAAGTCTAGGTGTTGGTTCTTCATGTCAAAACTTTCTGAATAATGTAACAATCAGCTTAAAATACCTTAATGGTGTTAAGATGGAAATTCTTCTAAATACATATATCAGTCTTGTAATATTTATTTTTATAAGAGTTATTTTTCCCAATAAGCTCATTGGGATTCTTAGCCATCTATTTATATCCATAGTGATCAGAGAAACCATGTTTCAATCCACAAAAATCCTTGGGACAATTATTCTAAGATATTTAACACAATTCAAACACCAAAAATAATTGCAATTTTTATGATTTTCCATAGTTCCAATACAGCATATAGAAAGTTTATGAGATTTACTCCAATTGATTAACCTGGCAATTTAACAAACTATATCAATACATTTTGTACTTATATCAATAAAGTTTTGGTACAGAACATTTATAATTATCAATTTTATTTATGATAATTGGTTCCAATATTTTGATAAATAGAAAATAAAAGGCATAATTGATGAATTCCCTGAGAATCTTGAAAAATGAGGAAATCCATTTGTAATATCCATGGACCTATCTATTATATGTCTACCATACCAAGGACCTTTTTTCCATCTAATGAGACCATCACTGCCAATTTCAGTTTTTCTGGATGTGTATCTAAAATATCATTTTGTAATCCAAAGCTGGTGGTTGAATTTTGAAATCAGATTGTGCAGGATAGATAATCAAAAGTAATGTTGTCTGTAATCTACATGCCAGGGTTGCTGTCAAAATTTTGGCACCAACATTGTACAAAATCTTGTATGATCAGTAGAATCTTTATCACCTTTCAAAATCACAGTTATATAAGCCTCAGTGAAAAAAACAGGAAAAGCTTAATTCAAAAGAAAGTAATTATAAACCCCAGCACTGTAGGAACAAAAAATTAGTATCTGTCTTATACTACTCAATCCATCAGGAACAGGAGAATTTCCTATTTTCATAGATTTAATTGTGTGTGTGGTTTCCTGTAAGGATAAAGGTGCAGCACAGCTTAAAAAAAAAAAACCCACTTGGTCAAAAGCAGTATTAATTTAAAAAAAAACATTAATTTCCATCTCACGACTTTTAATTCATTGTTATAAAGCAAGTGTAAAGCAATTCCTGATTTCAGAATCATATACCCTAAGCATCAATAGTAAAAATATTTTGTTGTTACCAAGTTTGTCTCCTTGCTCCCAGTATGTTTGATTTATACATTTTAGAGGCAGGATTCAGTAAATAAATCCAATAAATCACTATCCTGTATGTAGTGTATTTTGGTGGGGGGGTACCTTCGAGTCAGTTTTGACTTCTGGTGACTGCCTGGACAAGTCTCTGCAGTTTCAGGAATGGTTTGCCATTGCCTCCTTCCCAGGGCTGAGAGAGAGGGACTGGCCCAGTCACCCAGCTGGCTTTGTGCCTAAGGCAGGACTAGAAGTCACAGTCTCCCTGTTTCTAGTCTGATGCCTTAACCATTACACCAAACTGGCGCTCTCATGTAGTGCATAGAGAGAATTAAGGTCTATTTTAGCAGGCATAAAGTCTTTGTATGGTTCTGGTGTAGGTTATCTAGTATGCATACTCCAAATTCCTTAACTTTCACTTTTGAAGCACTTCCCTTATGCCTTCCTTTCAGTCCACCAAGTCCTGATCTCCCCCCACCCCCCACCAATCTTTGCGACACTTCTCCTCCTCCTAAGCCAAACGGTTTACTCCCTCCAATATTTCTAAGCCATTAGAACTTCATTTGAAAATTATTGTATTTTTTTACACTGATAATTTTTCCAAAGAAATTATGTGTACCCCTCAGGTTTTTTTCCCATGTTCCCCCAGACATATCATCCAGTTGTCAACTCTGCTGTAATGTATTTAAGGTCAACCAGATTAAACTCCAGCATCCATGTTTGAGAACTAATTTTAGTTGAAACAGTATTATGATCCAACAGAGGACACAACATTTTATTGAAATCTCCAGCCATAATTATCCACAACTAAAATAATAATTAAAAAAACCCTTTGTAAAATATTTAGATGGTCCTTAGTAGGTCTATAATACTGAATATAATATGGTTGTCAAAACTTTTAAATGCCAGTATTAAAAAATACCTGGATCACTACAAATTTTGAAGTTTTATTAATTTAAGTTACTCCACCCTGGCAGTTTTTGAATTTTCAATAATAAATACTTGACCAACATATCTTTTGGATAAAATATGTGTAGAAGAATATAGATTGTTTCTTGTTTAAAAATGTTTTAAATTTGGTAAGCAATTGTTTTTAGATGTCCATCTAAGATTTTTTACATTCCATGAAAAAAGACTTAAAAAAAAAATTAAAACATTGGCCAATTAAAAAATTCAGACAATGTGTTTAAGAATTAAAAAGAAAAACATGAAAAATCACAAGTAGAAAAGAAGAAACAAATGAAAAAATGAGTCAGAAAATTTTTAAAGCTAAAAGAAACTAAAGCACCAGAAATAATATAATTGAATGAGATGTGTTGAAAATACATACAAGAACTCTAAAAGAAATGAAAATAAAAATGTTAACTATAAAAACAACTCTGCTACTTCTTCAAATAATCACAGAGCAATGAACTTCTGTATAGCCTCTACTTAAAAAAAAAACAAAAAACTTCACAGCAGAATCTAGAAATAAAAAATATTTGGGAAAAAAATATCATGTTTAATTCCTTGAGCTTGCTGAATGATTCCATTTATGGAAGCCAATCTGGTAAAATAATGATCATCTTTGCATTTTGTTTTGAAGATTCTATTTGTTAAGCTAAATGCAGGATAAGATCCCATACTACACTGTAAATCCTAAGAATCTCATAACAATAAGACTGGTTTTCTCTGCTGAGCACAAATGGAAGCCAACACAATAAGCAGTTTCTGTTTCCAACTTGACTGCAAATCAAGTCTAAACTCTCCATAATTGCTGTAGATTCATCTTGCTCAGTGTTGTCAGGAATGTTTAAAAACGGTGAATTATTTCTACGAAATAGACCTTGTAAACAGGTCACTTCATCTTGAAGATCCTTTCTTTTTTTCAACAGATGGCTTGTGCCTGCCCGCAGATCCATTCCTGCTTTTGCCCTTGCTTTTTCTTAAGAGCACATGGAAAAGCACAAGTGCTTCTATTTTTAATAGCGTTTTAAAAATCAAGCTAAAGGGTAAAATGGTGAAGTGTATTAAGCAAACCATTATAATTTGATGCATCAAGATGTAATCCTCTACTTTTGTGTCAGGGAATAAGCCCAGTGAACTGTTGAAGTGATTTCTGAGTAGACATAAGCATTGTGCTGTACAGTAAGTGAACTTTGTCATCAGGCTAGAGCGTGTAAATAGAGGAAGTGCTTACTTGTTATATAAAACTGATCTTTCTCCTGGCAGATTTAGTATCAGCCTGGGGAAAACAGCAAGCTCTGTTTTGCACCAGTTCATCGCCATGTCACAAGGCAACATTCACAAGGCAACATTATCCATAGTGATATCACTGTCTTTAACAAATAATTTTAACTATTCTGTTCCTGTGAACACAGAGGTTGTATTAAATATGTTGACCAACCAGGGCCAGAAACTGTAAAATAATTTGAGTTTCACTTCCTGAAGGATACATCAAGTAAGAGGCTGCATCTTTTATGTTTATAATCTCTTGGCTGCATGCACTGCGTTTGAAGATCAGTGTCTCAGGTCAACTTTTTTCCTATAATCCAGCTAGCCTGAATTCAACCGTGGGTGGCACCAACCTTTTACCCCAGTGTAAAAGGCCTCCTTCCTAAAAACATGGGGATGATTATTACTCATCAATATTGTCCAAGTGGTTGCAAAGTTACATTTAGATGTGGGGAGACCTACTTTTTGTAGGTTGAACAGGTGAGCAGGGCTGATGGCTGAGGCCACAACTGAAGTGTTATCAGCTCTGTGAGGTAGACCAGACCCAAAAATCAATTCCACAGGAAGACTAGGACTATCCTTATTGGTAGGCCGCAATAACCGAATCTTGCAAGTCTCTGTGCTTTCCTCCCCTCCCTCTTCAATCTCACTGAGTCAGGGAGGGGCTATCCTGAGTCTCTTCTTAATAATATCTTGGTTCCCAGGATTTAAGGTATGTTTTTGTCCTTTCTGCTTACGTAACAGCTTTGAATATTTGCTTCAAGGCACCTTCCTGGCTCTCCACAAATAGAAATTATTATTGTGTCATGGTAAACATAGATGCTACCATAGATTTTGAAATCTTTTGACTGCCTGCAGTTTAACAAGTAAGGATTGTCTAACTCCTACTTCTGTTGCCTAATTCTCTTCTGATCCTACTGACATCTTGGACTTTGTGTAGCAGGGCAGAACCAGGAAGCAGAATCTTCCTTTTCATGAAATAATTGGCTTCATGGAGAGCAGAGAAAATTAGAAATACACAATGGTCTAATGTCAAGAACTGTGGGGGATTAAAGCATCTGACCCCCCTCCTTTATTTTGATTGTATTGTTATCACCTATGGGCCCTTGTGGAAAAGCAGTTGTTACTCTTACTCGTATGTTTTCCTGCCACCATTAGTCCAGCAGGAAAACGGGCAGTATTCACCCATAATCAGAGGCTGCAGAGAACCATCAAGCTCTAGCAGAAATGCAAGCATTCATATTTGGAAATTCAAAACATGAAGGGGAATAAGATCTTCCCCACACTGTAGAATGTATTGCATTTCCTTCCTTTGTATTTTTGCTATTTATACTGGGTGGCAAGATCACATCTCTATGCTCAAACAAGCAAAATTCAGTAGAGGGAAATTAACTCACAAGGCGGCTAAATTTTATAGGAATATTTTCCCAGCAAAGTCTCTCCCCCTTGCCACCCAAGTGACGTTGATAGAAACAGTTCATGACTTAGGTGTATTGTAGGAGAAAAACATGCATCTCAAGCAGAATTTTATTACAAAACATTGAATGATTAAAAATTGAAAATGCAGTGAAAATAGTTTTTATGTCTGCAGCAAAACTACTGCTCCCCCTTTTCCTCGACTGGGAAAGGAATGTGCTTAAGCCTAGAAACTTGGGTCCTTAGCTTAATTTCACGTTTCCCTGAAAACAGTCAGTCCAAGCCTCCCTCCCTCCCCTCTGCAGCTCACTGGGTGAAAAACAAGGGGCAGTCCTGCTCACAGCAGGCATGAGCCCTTGTACAATCCCCACCCCTGCATGGTCCTTCCCGTAATGCTCCACTTGGGGATAGAAGGATCCCCAGTACAGTAGAACTGCAGCAGCTTTCAGGCTGGGCAAGGAAGAGCTGATTTACAGGTAGTTGCTTATGCTCGGTCAGTGATCGTTCGAAGTTACAACAGTGCTGAAAAAGATTTATGACTGGTTCTCAAACTTGCGGCTGTCGCAGTGTCCCCACAGTCACATGATCGCAATTTAGGCATGTAGCAACCAGTGCACATTTATGATGGTTGCAGTGCCACATGGTCACCATTTGCAACCTTCACAGCTGGCTTCCAATGAGCAATGTCAATGGGGAAGCCGGCAGGAAGTCGCAAGTTGTGGTCATGTGACATCACACAACAACTGTGGGTGATTTGCTTCACAATCACAGCTGGAACTGGTGGTGTAAGTTGGGTGTGGCCATGTGTTGTTTCACTTTACGACTGTCACTTAGCAACGGAGTTGCCGGTCCCAATTGCAGTGTGAAAGTGAGGACTACCTGAACTATTGTGGGCTACTATTATCACCATTACAGGAAGGAAAAAAACAGAAATGTTGATAACTCTGCTAGTTACCTTTGTAGATCAGCCATAGAGTTTTAATGCTGTTTCTTCATAGTGCAAGAAAGAGAGACCTTGTCTTATTTTTTCCCAAGTCATCACATGGAAATTAATAAGAGTTGCTAGGCTACCAGACATTTGTATCCTTACTTGTACGCAGAATAATTGTTAGAGAACCAATCTCATTCACATCTGAGACTTTCCTCTGTAACTAATGAAATAAAAGACACTCACACTGAAATTCTATCAACACACAATTGGGTTATGATCCTTAGTGTGCTCTTTTTGCATTTGTCATGGAGTTGCTAGGATTTTACTGTTTAAGCCAGTGTTTCTCAACCTTGTCAACTTTAAGATGTGTGGACGTCAACTCCCAGAATTCTGAGAGTTGACATCCACACAAAGTTGACAAGGTTGAGAAACACTGCTCTAAAAAAAAAAAAACATGTTAGGAAAAGGCAAACCCTTACAATTCCTGAAGTAAACCCTAGGCTGCAATTCCCAATAAATTCAATAGGTTTTACAGTACATCTAAGTAGGCATGCATAGGCTTGTATAAAAAGTATGGGATAACCGCATTCTTGGACAAGGCTGATTGCTTGTTTTTTTTAACTATTTTGCATGACTTTATTTTGGCTTTGTGCACCATGGAATTTATAGTGAAAGCAACACCATTGAGAAGCTGGAAGGAGAACTGGTCTGATTCTTCAGAGGCTACTGGATGAAGGGGATATTTCAGAAACGGTTATTTTGGCAGTGATGCTACCTTTGTAGACTACTGTTGTCAACCTGTATATTTGTAAATAAACAGATTGCTAACAAGGATGATGTTTCTTAACTTCATCATTGTATCACACCCAAGATTCTGAAACTTTTTCTTTTTTATCTCTCACTACCAGGTAAAGATCATTTGGTTCAGATTTTTTTATTAACCTTAGTACAGTGCATTAGCAACTATTTGTCATGCAGCTTCTATTTTGGGAGGCTATTTTCTTTGCTGTCAGTTCTTTGCTGCTTACAGTTTGGGTACATAGAAAAATGGGAGACATTTTTTATCTTCATATTATGATTATTACTACAAATACTATAGAAAAACAAAAGAGATAATTGGAAGCAACCTCTCCTTCCTACAACAACATTAAAAAAAACCCTCATTACTTCTGGAGATAGGGACAGCCATCAGCATGTATAAAATTAGTGGACTAATGCTCAACCATCACCTTCGCAGTTTAAGATCCTTAAAAGCTGAGTATCAGCAATCAAGCTCTTTCTTTAATACCTTCTCAACTTGCTTCTGTTTAAAATAACCTTAGGCAGTAGCAAAAAAAGAATGCAAGATTTTTACACTGCTTTGCATCTTCGGCCGAAGCTGCTGCTGCAGGCATTAATGCTCACTCCTGTGTTGAGGTGTGCATATTGAAGCATATGATCACATGACAGCACAGACCCACAACAGTTACAATAAAACTTCAAAGTCTGTTTTAGAGTTTAATTTTTTTTTTTATGAAAACAGTAACAGTTTGCACACTATCTAACACTGGGTTTGATTCAGTCACACTTCAGAATATTTAAAGAACATTTTACTTAAATTCACAAGCTGTAAATTTACTTACATTTTACTTAAATTTTACTTAAGTAAAATGTTTACCTTTTACTTAAATTTTAGGAGTTGAATTTACATTTTACTTAAATTCTAGGAGAAATCCCAGCTTCTCATGTTGCAGCTTAATCCAAGGATTCTGACAAATCACTGTGGGACTATCATTCTGAACTACGGTAGAAAAACTAATGAGTTTTAAATCACTTTTGAAGTAGCAGCAGTCACTTTTTAAAATAACACTAAAATAAAATATTTATTTGTGCATGTATCTCTTAAAGCTAAATTCAATTAAAGACTGTTCACACAATAATTCACCTGGTTACTAAATTCATCTTCCTGGTTTGCTCAATACTTTGAATGGTCTACTACCCAAGCAGGCTAGGTTCAAGCAATATGCAAAGGCAATGAAAACCTAACACTAACCCAGAGTGCCATCTTGTGCAAATGTACTTAGTCGTTACTCGATCTGCTCACAAATATAATTTTTTCAATACTAAATCATGACCATTTCATTGATAATGCTTATGTCAAAAGGAAATTTAATATAGTTTTTTTTTCTCATAACGAAACACTGCTCACTGGCTTCTCAAAAACTGGGCGTTAGGCCCATTGTCTAGTGTAGCTGATTCTGTTCTGGATTGTGGCTTAGCTTCATGAAAATTAACTTGCTTTATACTATATCAACCCAAAATCTATTTTCATAATTTCTTCTGTTCCCAAAAGAGGGCAGTGTCAAAGCAAAGCAAAGGATGCAGCCAGGACCACACCTCCTTTAGATATACATTTAGTAAAAAAACATTCAATTAATACAATTGCTCCTCTTGTATTTAATAATTTTCTTTACATTGCATAGGGGCTCAGGCCACATCTAAGGCTTCAAAGGGATCTAGAACCTCAAGTTCTACACTCCTGTTTAAGCAGATCATTGGGAAGATGTCTGTAATGTTAAATATTTTGTTTAGTTGAGTACATATGCTTTGAATTCAACTGTAAGGCAGCAAAACTATACAGTGGAACCTTGGTTTACGAACTTAATTCGTTCCGTGACTCTGGTCGCACCCTGAATTGGTCGCAACCCGAAGGAAATTTCCCCATAAGGTTCGATGTAATTACCGTTAATCTGTTCTGGCGTGGAGGACAGGGACGCGGCTATTGCATGTCAGGGGCGGAAAAATGGCCGCGGGCCACGTGTCGGGCGGAAAAATGGCCGCGGACCACGTGTCAGGGGCGGAAAATGGCCACGGACCACGTGTCAGGGACAGAAAAATGTCCGCGGACCGTGTCACAGGAGGGAAAATGGCCGCGTATCCTGTTCGTACCCCGAAGTGGAGTTCGCAAACCGAGGTAAATTTTTGCGGCCGGAGCTGGTCATAACCCGAAAAGTTCGTTAACAGAGGTGTTCGTAACCCGAGGTACCACTGTATATCCTTAACCTGAGAGTAATGATATAAATAAGCTATAAATAAGCACTTGTAAAACCTTTTCTCAGTAATTTTCCATTGGAGTTTTGTTTCCTTCTAAGGCAGAAAGACTAGGCTTGATGAATGAATGATACCCCTGCTACTCTATACCAGTGTTTCTCAACCTTGGCAGCTTGAAGATGTGTGGTCTTCAACTCCCATCTTCATGTTGCCAAGGTTGAGAAACACTACTCTATACACTGTATGTAGCATACTACAGTCTTTGTTAAAAAAAATCCTCCCTTTGTTATTAACAGAAGAAAATACTGTAGAGATGTGTAATACCATATATGCTACCATATTTTCAAATCCAAGACAAAACTCCATCAATCAACTTCAGTGACAAATGAAAAGCCACTGATAAAATGGTTTTCTTGATGGGAATAAGTGGC
The DNA here is from genome assembly GCF_059951505.1 of Python bivittatus. NCBI lineage: Eukaryota > Metazoa > Chordata > Lepidosauria > Squamata > Pythonidae > Python > Python bivittatus. The sequence continues at coordinate 5,618,510 of NW_028277124.1, read as the reverse complement.
AACATTTATTTAAAGTCACTTGTACTGTGAAAAATCTCTTGGAAATTATGTATTTCTCTCTGTCATTTACCTAGAAAACAGTTTAAATTTAACTGAGAGAAAGTTACTAACAGAAATAGCATTTAAAAGGTTTACATTGGTCAGGCAAATTCAAAAAGCCAGTTTTCAGGCCCAGATGTCCTGCAGGTACCTTTTTTCATCTCTTAACATAGCCAGTATTTTCAGTGCGTCCAGTTTATCAACTCCTTTCTCAGCAATGAAGATTTCCACTAGAGCATCATTCACATCTTTAGCCATATTTTTTGCATCTCTTAAAAAAAAAAAGGGGAAACAATTGTAATAGCCAGACTTAAATAGATGTAAGAAAGACACCAGTTCATACAGTATTGCTTTCAAATGGGAAAGACCATAGGGTTTGAAGTTTTAAAAGAAACCAATCAACTGTTCTCTTAAATACTGCATTAAGTCAAGCACACTACAGTATAATTGGAAGCCCCCTAGAAACTGGACAATGGTGGTATTAAATGACAAAGTATAATCCTCTAGTTCCCATCCTGCAAAATTCTGAATATAGATATCAATATACTTCTTTTAATAACCAGATTTTAAAAACTAAAACTAATTGCTTTATATGTTTGGTTTAATTTTTTGGTTTTGTTTCAGATTTATATCCTCCATTATTTCTAGGGTTTTAAAATGCTGAGAAAAAACTGCCATTTAAAAAAAATATCTCCATATATTCATATGTGCCCAACATTTAACTATTGATAAATATATAGTTTAGCAATAAAATGTTATAGCAATTTGCACTGAGGAACAGTTGATTGGGAAGGTCTCTTGGGCGAATCTGTATGGAATGAATGTGATGTGCTCAAAAGTGCTACATTATTCTATAGGTTCTTTTCATTCTGGTGAGCGTGCAGATCATGGCTCCCAGTGGGTTCTGGCTAGAAAGTTTTACAGTTTGCAAGGTCTCTCATCTGTCTATTTGAAAAGCAGAGCACACAACCTAAAGGAGAAACAATCCCCTTGGTAGAAATAGTTCCCCTGAGATTTTTCAAGTTATGTTGCCAAACTGACTTTCCACAAAATTGGAGGCTTTTCAAACTTCCAAAATCTGATGGTGACTTTCATATTCCTACACAAACTGCTCATTTTGGTCCTGTTAGATTTAATGCTATATGACACCAAAAGATCTGGGTGAGACTAAAAGTCATGGCTCAGCATAAATTTAAAAAATGTTAATTGTTCAAATTTAAAGTCTACAATCTATATTTCTTTTAATTTAGTATATGTGTATGTGTACATGAAGTGGTTGCATGTGCACACACATATGGAGACAGCTAGAAACAGCTTCAGAAAATTTAAAAACAATGAGTTCATACAGTGGTGCTTAAAAGTTTATGAACCCTTTTGAATTTTCAATATTTCTGCATAAATATGATCTAAATTGTGATCTGTTCTCCACACAAGTCCTAAAACTAGATAGAGAACCCAATTAAACAAATGAATCAAAAGCATTATACTTGTTCATTTATTCATTGCAGAAAATGATCCTATATATATATATATATTTGTGTGTGGCAAATGTATCTGAACCTCTAGGATTACAGTATCAGTTCATTTGAAGGGGAAATTAGAGTCAGGTGTTTCAATCAATGGGATCATAATCAGGGGTGAGTGTGGGAGGTCCTGCCTTATTTAAAGAACAGAATTCTGGGTATTCACTATCGAAATCTGATCTTCATAACACAGTACGTGGAAATGTGTCATGGCTCGAACAAAGGAGATTTCTGAGGACCTCCGAAAAACAGTTGTTGATGCTCACCAGGCTGGAAAAGGTTACAAAGCTATTTCCAAAGAGTTTGGATCCCACCAGTCCACTGTCAGGCTGGTGGACTGTGTACAAATGGAAGCAATTCAACACCACTGTTACACCCCCAAGGTTGACCAACCAAGACCATATCAAGAGTAACGTGTGTAATACTATGGAACGTCTCAAATAACCCCAGAGTAAGGTCTAAGGAACTAAAGGTCTATCTTGCATTGGTGAATGTCAGTGTTTATGAGACCACCATCAGGAGTACACTGAACAACAATGGTGTGCATGGCAGGGTTGCAAGGAGAGAGACACTACTGTCCAAAAAGAATATTGTTGCCTATCTACAGTTATTCCGTAAAATAACTAGACCATGTGGATAAACCTGGCTATTGGAAGAATGTTCTGTGGATGGATGAGACCAAAATAGAACTTTTTGGCTTGAATGAAAAGCGTTATGTTTGGCAAAAGGCAAAGACTGCATTCCAGCTGAAGAACCGTGTCCCATCTGTGAAACCTGGTGGTGGTAGTATCATGGCTTGGGCCTGCTTTGCTCCCTCTGGACCAGGACGGCTTGCCATCGTTCAAGATGGTGGTCATGTAAAAGCCATGCAATTTAGGCATCATATAGATATTAAAAGGCTCAGGACATGAGAACAAGCCTAACTTACACTCAACAAAGAGCAATACAATACTGACTTCTGCTTACTCAGTGCCTGTATATCTGCATGAGTCAGGAGAGAAATATTTCTGTAATTGGTATTTTTATAATATTTAGGGCCCTTTTATCTTGCCTTTCTATTTGCATCCTAGCCCCCTTACTTGCCTTAACTTGTAGCCTGATTTCTCTATTACTTGGTCTCAACAACATTAACCTAGAAATACTTGCCCTTCTTTCTAGTTCATTTTTGGTTCAGTCTTTCAAGCAACTTTTATTGTTATCCTGTCATCTTCCCACTGAGAGCAGTAATGAAAACTGCCTCCAGTATTTCCTTTACTTAAAAAAAATCATAGCCACAAAAAAACACCTGGATTTCTCATTGATTTTGAGTTTTTGTTATTTCACTCCCACTTTTTGTATTGCCAGTGATGAAAGCCTGAAGGTTTGTGTTTGTACATGCTAAGCTTACAGCAGCAAAGAGTTTAACACGTTCTTGCATATCCAACGTTTATAAAAATTCAGCATTACTCACCCACACACATAAAAATATCCTTTCTCCTGCAGCAAAATCCTGGTAATCTCTTTACAATAAAGCCGGAGGTTATCTTGAACATACTTAGGAGGGGCAGTTTCTGCCCCAGCTGGAACATCTCTTGAGAAGCAAACAATCAGATGAGTTAACGCACCATTTTCAAGAAAGCACCTGAGCTCATCTCTGAAAAAGAAAGCCAAGGAACAGGCTTCAATGAAGAAAATATGGTTCCTGTGGCCAACTGCTAAATGTTAAAAGTACTAACAAAGGGCACAAGACAACTTACTGGAACAAGTAATCTCTGGCCTTATGGCGGCAGCCAAAAAACAACCACGACTCTCCAAATATATAATCTCTGTGCTTTTCTCTGAGCTTCTGCCTAAATAAGATATCCAATTAAAAATAATAATACTGTTATAAACTGGATTATGTCTAGCTTCCACCTGAAAAAGCTAAATTTTGATTAGTTCCTGAAGGAGAAGCAAATTATAAATCTAAAATACTTGTCGCAAAGTAGGTTTTTTTACATTCAAAGAGTAACACATATCTAGTTGTTCCCTTCATTAATGTACAGAAGAATTATACATGCACAGCAATATGAAGGATTCTGGATCTGAGATTCCCGTTGCTGCTAACAAAATTACTGTTTTGTACTTATTAAGGCCCTCAATTATGGTAGCAAAACAGGCAGCCATACTTGTAGTACATTACATATTATAGCAAAACTTTAAACCTACTATCTGAGGGCAAATTCAAATTCTTGATTAATCAGTCCACTTACCAATAAATCTGCTAATCTGGGATCAGGGATCATTGTATGCAAAAGTTTAGGTACTCATCAAATTGTATCTTTCAATGAATCCCTAAATGAACAAAAGCTGACACAAGTTCTACCTGATACAAAATTAAACACAAAACTTTTTTGCTAATTTGAATACACATATACTATTTAGTGCAGTATTTACAGATTCAGAATAAGAAAACAGTGAATATGACAGGCACAAAAGTTTGGGCACCCTTTCAGGTCAGGACTATCCAGCATCTCCTTTGGCAGATGTACCAACTTGCAATTTTTTTCCTGTCTTTCTATTCTTTCTTTTGGATTTTTTTCTCTACTCTTTCTTTAAGAACTCTTCTAGCTCAGAAATATTCTTAGGACTCCTTGCGTGCACTGCGTGACTGAGATCTCCCCACAAATTTTCAGTAATATTCAAGTCTGGGAATTGTGAATACCATTCACAAACCTTTATCTATCTTGTCAATACTTCATGGTTGATTTGGAGGTATGTATCAGACTGTTGTTTTGCTGAAACCTCTTTTCAGCTTCAGTTTCTTCACTGACTGAGGAACAGGTGTGCCTAAATGTCTGCATTCAACTGCATTTATAGTAATAACAGAAATGCATTAAGTCAAATAAACACAATGCTATAATGTTTCAAGGAAATAGGAGGGTTTTTTCCTTACTTTGTCTACCCATAAACCTGATCCATATAGACAGATTTCCTGTTGATTAACATAGGTCCTACTACTTGATATTCATTCAGCCCCATTATCAGGTCAGAGCGGTGTTATAACCCGTAAACGCTTTCTGTTGTAACTAAATCAACATTTTACTCATTTCACAGCTGCATATAATGTGCACTGGCTATTGCAATAATATGGAATAAATTAGTCTCAGCAGCTTGTTAAACATTACGACTTGCATTATTAACAGTAATGACAGCAAATCTGTTGTCTCTCCATTTTCCAGGGCACTGCCTGGCTATCTCAATTAATGTTATTCTAAGAATTTATTACTCAGTTTTAAAAAGAAGTCATTTGGCATTGCAACCATTCAATTTCATGCTCCACATACACTTACTTTTCTAGAAAGCTCTCCTTATTACTCTTCCCTATATTACAAAAAAACCCAAAAAACAAAACTCAAAGTCTGATGCGTTAAACTTATGTCAATTAAATGTGATTTTGGAATGTTTTTGGAATGAAAAAAACAATGGCCAAATACTGAATTTAGGATGTTCTGCACATCTACAGTTAGCTTTGACAGTTATGATCTTCAAGCATGACTGATATGATGTTAAAAAAAGCTACAGCTCACATCAGCCAACAAAAAAACCTTTGACATATGGACAAACGTGACCTGCTAAGAAAAGCACATTTTTAGCGTAGCTGAAAAGAAACGAAGTGGGTTGAAAACAATCCAATCCAAGTAACTTTCCAAGCATTTCAGTCCATCTAAGTGCAACTGTGGCCATAAAAACTATTACAGTGAACAAAAATATGAAGCTTTTATTCCCTAATTTGCATAAAATGTCTCATGAAGTAACAATGTATGCAAATGTATAACTTGAAGATTTCACTTAGTGTAATTGTGATCTGTTAGACCAAGATGAACTGGAAATAAAAGACACCAGGGTTCTATTTTGCTTAACTAAATGGCAGCATCTAGCCCATCCTGGCTTATCTCAAAAGTTAAACAAGGTCAGATCAAAGACTATTTTTTTTTTAAAAAAGAACCTAGGCTATTCTATTAACAAGAGCTATGTAATGAGGGAAAAAGAAAGAAAAGAAAAAACAAGCAAACCAAAAGCCTATACTAAACTGCTAATGGGGGGGGGGAGTGAGAATTAAAAAAAAAGGGGGAAAGATGACAAAAAATTACTTGAAGACAACCAACTAACTAAAAATCAAACACAAACACAAACCTTTAATGAAAAGCAAGATTCCCCAAACCAGCAAAACGGAACTAAGCCCCACTGCTTCTGTACTAAGTGACTTAGTCACAGGGGAAGCCCCTGAAGGTATCCTCTCTAATAACACAATCGGAGTGGTTGAAGATCTTGTTCATAGAAGACATGCCTCATGAGACAAAGGACTGCATCTCCATTGCACACAACCAGAATCTTATTTCCACTCGTCAACCGAGTGCAAACAAAAACAAAGTAGGTTTTTGGTACTGATAGACTAGTTACTAATATCTTTAAAAGACTTGCCTATGCTGAAGAAAGCCAATAAATGGTGCAATTCCAGTTCCTGGACCAACCATAATAAAAGGAACCAATGGGTTGTCTGGTAGGTGAAAAACATTGGATGGGCGAGACGTTATGGTGATCTAAAATGCAATTAAAACGCATTAGAATGAAACTGAAGAAAACTTACAAACCTATGTCCTCTCTCCCAAAGATTAGGCGTGATTATTAAATTACTCACTTTATTTCTTTAAAAAATAAGAATACTCAGGAATGATTACGCTACGAAATAATTAATGATTTCTATTGAAAGAGATAACAGGAGGTGAAATAAGATGACAGAAATTCAATTTTAAGCAACAAGAATTGGTTTACTGAATGCAACATTTGTCTTTGACACTTTCTGCCACAGCATGCTATGACAGTTGCTTCCACATTTTGATAGGAACAATCATGATAGATTATTAAGAAGGTCATAGACAAAAGATCAATAAAAGTCACAGGCCTCATGCCTATTAAAACATGGTTTCTGTTAATGCAATGAATGAAAGTCTTGTGTCATTATAAGCATTTTTCATATAGCTGCAAAGATTTCTGCTGTTTCTTTAACAAATATTGATGTCATGAAATAATTTTTTTAAAAATGACTGCAATTTGCCTTTTGGCCATAAAGCACTTCATATGGTTGCAAGTTAATTCCTGTCACCAAAAGTGATTTGTTTCCTTCAAATGAATCCTGAAATTCTTAGATTATTTATGTATTCCCCAACAATACTGATACTATTGTACTTTTTCTTTTTTAATTTTTATTAAAGACATTTTCTGCAAAGTAAAAACAGTACAAATTGAAAGAAAAAAGTAAAGAAAAAGAAAAGTGATAAGTAAATAAGAAAAGGGAGGGAGGGAGGGAGGGAGGGGCTTCTGATCTTTTCAGCACTTATAAATGAATTTATATTTTATCTTTTCTCTCTCTAAGGTTACATCGTACTTCCCTTCTTTCCGTATTTTACTGTTTCTAATCACCAAATCCATAAATCACAAATTCATTTTTTTCTGTTTTCAGCAAAAAGTCCATAATGGATTTCCAGTCATTGACAAATGTAGTTACTGTCTTTTCCCTAATCAAACAAGTCAATTTTGCCATCTCTGCAGATTCTGTTATCTTCAGCAAACATTCCTCCATTGTGGGTATTTCAGAGTCTTTCTATCTTTGTGCATATAATAATCTCGTTGCAGTTTCCATGTAAAAAACAATCTTCCATAAGTCATTTCTACTTGTCTATCCCTTAATCCCAGCAAGAAAGGTTCTGATTTCAGCTGAATCTTTAGCATTCTTTGTATCACTGTATATGAACCCAAAATTTTCTAGCTTTTTTACAAGTCCACCAAGCATAATAAAACAACCCTTCATGTTTTCTACATTTCCAACATAGATTTGAAGTACCTTTATATATTCTAGAAAATATTTCTGGTGTTACATACCAATGATACATCATTTTGTAAAAATTCTCTTTTAAATTATAATACGTTATTGTACTGTTTCTCATCACCAACAACCCCAAAGCAGTGTACATTAATCATAAAATAATAAAGATGGTTGTTACAATTGAGTGCTACAACCAATATTTTATGATTTGACTTCCATTCTCATCTGTCCTCATCCTCCCACCAAATCCATCCAAACTTCCTCGAACACTCTGGCTCTCTGGAGTGGAAGTTTTCCATTTTCAGAACGAAGTCTGCCATGATATCTATATTAAGAATGATATCTTAACATAGAACCCTGAAATTATATTTTATAGCTGCTATTACTAATCCCTAAACCACTATACTAAGAACTGAAACAATTATTTATTTTCACAAGCTCTGCCCTGCAAAACATAAGCTTTTCATCAAGATTTGATACCTGTGGGAAAAAGAGCTCCTTGCTCTTCAGATTCAAGTGAAGGATTGGGGCAACCAGATCAGCTAGCCAACCAGTACAGACCCCTCTTCGCAGCTCACCTACGTGGGATGGAAACTCCAGAATATTAAAGATGAAATTCATCTTTCCAGGATGAAACAAAGTGGAACTGCAATGAAACAGTCAAAGGAAAAAACAAATGTTCTGTTCAATAATAACCAAGTATTCTGTCAAAGGCAAGGGTTATTCTGGACACAATAATGCAGCTGTGGACTTCTATGAGCCCTTTTTTATTCTCAGAATGGTCATAAGATATTATTATTGTCCAATATTCCAGACAGGAATCTGAGACTGAAAGCACCTGGCCAGTTATGAAAGATAATAAAAATGCAATTCCAAACAGCTCTTTGATTATAGTTCAGTTTCCTTGCATAGTATATCAGGGTTCCAATGATTAGCCTTACAGCAAGAAGGCTGAAGAATCACAAACACGTGCCATGAAGGAAGTGCTGCTGTAAGCCAAAAGGCTGAAAACCAACAGCTTTGTAGTTCAAAGGCCTGAGGCTTGGCTCCAACTTGAAACAGTGGTTTGCTTGGACAAATCAAACAGGAACTTCCGTAAGAGACATAACGCTTAGCAAAGATGCCCATTCACACATTCTGCTATTACTAGTGCGGAGTAACAAATCACAAGAAATCTGATGAAGTATATATGTGAATAACCTCCAGTCTTCAATTGCTAAGTTGGTACACTATCAAAGTATTCAATTTAACATCTCAATTATCTTCTCCAACCATAAAAGGATTGGATCCATTTAAACAAATGGATTTAAACACTATCAGTTCCCAATTAAAATGTAATTACATTACCTTGCAACTGAATAGGGTCTGGCTTGCAACTTTGGAAGATGTTCTGAAAAGGAACAAACTCGTGAGTATAGTTTTAGCCTTGGGTCCATTCTCATCTATTTACAGAAACAAAACAATAACTCCACCATCTCTAAGCTTGATTTAAACTCATGCAGTTGGGCAGGGCATGGGTTGCTGGATTTGAGAGACAGTTAATTTGTGTTTAAGAAAGAGGTGGTGTCAGACATAGTGAAGGAAGCAGTGATGTATGCCCTCCTGAAGAGATATTGCTTGATTGGGACAAGTACTGGCTGATCTCCAATATTCTGTGGTAGGCAGAGGGGTCTGTAGGAGAGTTGTCAAGCAGGAAACAAGGGTTGTGCTAAAGGCTTCTTTTTTATAGGTATCATAACACTGAATATGCACGTATGAAAGGAGAGAATTTGTACTGCAACAACGCAACAGTTGCAGTCCCTTTGCTAAAAACATCACATCTTGCAGGTGCCTCTGGTTACAGAGGGACAGTTCTAAAGGAAGTGGATTTCCTGGACCATTTACAGTCAGCACAGAAATGGCACTGTCACCCTGGTGGATGATTTTTATCAAGACCTGTATATAGAGAGAGCAACCTTCCTGATCCTATTAGATCTTTTGGCGGCCTTCAATATCATTCACAAGGCAACTCCAGAGTCATTCTCGAGTTGGGCGGCTTCCATACAACCAACTAACTTCTGGACTGCCTGAAAAGGTTGGGATTTGGTAGAACTGTTCTTCAGAAGGCAGTGAAGACCTTATTTTTCTGGAGGACATTTGAGCACTGACAATAGAAAGGTTGCCTTTAATTAGTTAGCTTATGAATTGTTTGTTCATTTTGTTCTTTTCTGTTTTGATTGTAGCCCCTATGAGTGCAGGTGGTCTATAAAAATCTTAAGTAAACAAACAAACAAACAAACATTGCAAAAGGAGTATAGGGTAAGGCTTAAAGACAGGAATTGGCCTAATTCACTCACTAAATTTATGACAGAGGCAAGACCTGAAATGGGGACTTTCTAATTCATAGCTCTGTTGCTTAGTTCCACACGTACAACTTAAGATATAACTCATACAGCAGGACAAGTCATAGTGTAAAACTTATTATTAGGGTCATTCAATTAAACTTGTTTGAAGAGTGGGCAGCATATCACACTTCTAAATATTGTACATAAACAACACAAATGCCATAGATGTTAAAGATAAAAATTGCATTTCCATATGTCCTGTAATTTCAATATTCAGAAGCAGTAATGAAGCTGAGAGAAAAAAAAAACCCACCCAGCAAGGGATAGCTGGTATCTTGCTTTCTTCGTAGGTACCAGTTTGGACAGGTGAAAGTGTTGTAATATTTTACACACGTTAATAAATAACTCTGTTATCGCAACTGGTAAATGTGATACATTTCAATACTTCTATATTTATGGTATCTTCTTTTCTGTAGTTGAAACATTCTATAAAACTACTCACCAATCAAAAGATTAAGTGGAGGCTTGCAAGTTGGGAAAACACGGAGCAAATCTAATAAGCTAACACTAGGATCCCTTATGAAAGTGTTATAATCCAAGGATCCTTGCTTGCTACACAATTCTTGAAGTCTTCTTTTTTCACTAATGGAAGTGGTGTATTCTACCAAAGAGCGCAGAAATGCCTAATAAATAAATAAATTATTGAATAAATAAATAATCCAGCCTTGAACATAAGCTAGCAAAACTAACCCACACTTTTTAAAAAAATAGTCTTCTTGCTCATTACATCAGTTATCTGTGGTCTAAATGGCAAACAAAGCTAATTTTGTTAAGCTTTCCTGCTGGTTCATGCAGAGAGAATTTCTACTCACCACAGCCAATTGTTTATGTCTCTTTATTAGACTGACCAAATGCTTTGCCCCAGCATTTTGCATACAAAGTATGTTTCACACAAAGCATTAAGCCAAGAAATTGTTATCATGAATAGTTGAACAAATCAAAGTGGCCAATTTCATAAATAAAGCTAATTCATAATAAACGGGTCCCTAAACCAAAAGCAAACAGATATGAATTGGGTTTGAAGTAACCCAAATTTTTAACACTAATAAATGACATAAAATCTATAGAACTGTATAAAAATAAATGAAAAATAAATAGCACAATTTAATATACATTGTGTTTTTATAAATATATAAAATGTAAACGAGTTGAGAAACACAGACAGTTAATAGAAGTCTCCATAAATTGTTAAATGATGACATCTAGTGGATTATACTGAAAAAATACCCCAATGTTCATCTGCAGACACATACAATTTAAACACTGGATATTCAGACTCAGCTTATTTAATTGAAAAAGCAATATAATATGCACACACAAAAACAGCATTATTCAAACAATAATGATATCAGTATATAATAATTATTCAATTATTACTATCAGCCCCACAAAAGTGATTTTATTCATTGCAAATCAGAGACAAGTCTTTTCTCTTCTGTAAATGTTCACAGAAATATTTCCTGACACTGAAGTGGTACAAAATCATTTCAGTTAGTTTATGCAAGTGTTTATACAGTTACTGTATTGCTCATCAAAGATAAGAAAAGTAAAAAGGGAAAGAATGATGAGGATGCATTTTGCTCAACATTAGGAATAATCAATTTGGCTAGACAAGGAAGTTAGCAACACATCAGCTGTTTAAGACATTTAATTTGAAATACCAGACACTACAATTGCAACACGAGAGACAAACCAAACTAAAATGGCAATTGGTCTAGACTCAAAAGTGAATCTTGCTGTGTACCAAGAATTACAGTTAATGACCTTATGAAAAAGTAAATGGGAGAAATACCTTTTTGGGAACTGCTCTGATTTCCAGACACCACATAAAAATGAATTTAACCGTATTCTTTTCTGGTATATACTGTGGCAAAGCTGCTCCTATTTTAAAAGAATAACGTAAGTTAAAACAGGGGCCATATTGAGAAAACATTACCCTTCTATATAATTACTTGGAAAGAAATCTAAAAAGCAACCCAACTGATTTGGACTAGATAGCATAAAGCAAGCCCTGCGATATAATTTGCCCACATATTCTGAGTACTGCATTGAGCATGCTCGTAACTGACAAACCCAAAGTGCTTAGAGGACAATTTTGGAGGGTAAACCGAAAACCCTCCCTGGAACACTTCCTCAAGTCCTACAGAAGGGTTCTTGGGATAAATGTTAAAAGGTAACAAGATCAACTGTACAGAGTTTATATCCAGTGATGTCCATTTGTATCTGAACTCCAGACTGAACAGAGCTTTTAGAGCAGATTTTATGGGTATGTAAAGAAAGGAGATCAATGGGAAGTTCTGTCTGAGTAGAAATCCATTTGGATTTGGATTGGATAAAACAGGAAGATCCTAAGAACATTTCTTTCAGAAGGAATCTTAGAACGTAAAGTTTGGGGGTAGGGGGGACCCACAGGTAGTACCTGGAAAAACATTCCCCAACTTGGAACCCTCCAACGGTGCTGTGATAGCACCCCCAAATTCCAGCCATTGTGGAATTCTGGGAGTCGTAGTTCCAATATAGCTCAGCAGCACCAAGCTAGGCAAGGAAGACTGAGATCATTTTCTTTATTAATTAGCTATCTGAAATACTGAGATGCAGAACAGCAACTTAGTAAACTTCACAAGAGAGAGCCCAGATTTCAGTCATGAAAGAAACAGGCAGGATAAGAGGACAGTTCCTTACGAATCAGTAACTGTTAGAGATAAACTGACATTGTCACAAAGCAAAGTGTTTCTATGATCCTCAAATTTATACTGGGGCAAGGCAATTTTATGTAAATTCATCTGACTTCTGAGACGACATTCTTGATGAAAGTTTGCAGTGAACCTAAAATTGTTCAGGATAATGAGTCCCAAGAAGAGCTCCTAAAGGATCTAAACAAACCCAGTAAATTCAACTAAAATAAGATTAATGTTATAATTTTAAGCCCATATAATATGGAATAAACCTATCAGTTGGACAAAAGTGTATGTATCTGAGTATATGAACCCAGGACTAAGCTGTAAATAAACCATCTAGAAAAAATAATGCAATGATTCACATACCCATTTGGGAAAACACACACACACACACACACACACACACACACCAAACCACAACCCCCACTCATCTGCTGATGGCATTTGAACTAGTAGTATACATTATTGTAAACAAAAAAAGGCATCAAAAGATGTGTGGAGTTTATTTCAATTACAGAAATTAATGAAAGATAGCTGTCTCCAGACAAAAACAGGAAAATAACACATGAAACCACATTATTTCTCAAAAGGCAGCATAGTATGCCATATAGAACAGACATATAACTTACCTCTCTTTTTAGTGCCTTCCTTAACTCTTAAGCAAACAAAGTGATCTTTTTTTCCCAAGAGCCCCAAAATATCAAGAAGTTCCTCCACCTCCATGGCATTATTGGGAGAAATTATATTAAAGGCATCTCCAGGCTGGTAGTTAAATGTTGTTTCCTGTATTCAAATTATTACTATTACTACTATTACTACTACTACTACTACTACTATTATTATTATTATTATTATTATTATTACTGGAATAGCACAAAACAAAGAACAAAGAATCACATCTTTTCTGACGAATATTCTTTGAAAATTTGAGTTCCAGCCAACCTAGGAATTATCCAAGTAACACTGTAAGATGTAACATGTTACTTACAGGACTGTCTCTCCTGAACTGTTTCTACCCATCCTATCCAATCTGTATAATGGTATGTGGGAATGACCTTGGGAGACCTTGATGAGACGCAACCAAGGAACAATCAGATAAAAGGCAGGAATGTGGGCCCGCAGCAGGAATGTGGGCAGGGCAAGAGGCTCAAAGAGACCCTCCCTAGTTTTGGGCTGTAAATGGGATGGGCGGGGGGAGGGGGAGAAGTACTTTCAGACTTGCAAGATTCTATTAATGTAACCTTACAATAAAGTAGAATGAGCTCATCTGGTCATGTTTCCTGTCTGGTCTACCTTGTAAGGCTGACATCAATCTTGCAAGTATTATGTATATTGTGTATTTTGTTTTTTATTTTGTTTTATTGTAAACCACCTAGAGTCATGTAAAAGTGAGATGGGTGGCTATATAAATTGAATGAATGAATGAATGAATGAACAAATGCGCCCAGCAAGGTGGTTTTTTGTAAATCCAGAGTTGATACAGCTGAAATATTTAGTTCTTGTAAATATTTGTATTTGTTTGTTATTCCCCCAATGCACCAATAACCATAGAGATGATTTTGCAAGATCTTCTATCTCTTAAATTTTAAAGACTCTCTTCTATTTTTCTGACTTGTTCCATCACCTGATGCACCTGCATCAATATTTAATATTTACCACTTAGAAGCAAATTCTCCAACCAAATTTATTCAAGGCTTTTAGTTACTTTTTGTATAAATCTTGACTGATTCTGATTTGATGTGTATACAGAGGCCAAAGGTATAGCCTTATCATCAAACTTTCCTTTAATAAAAACAAATCTTCCCTATCTTTTAAAATCTTTTCTACCATTAAAGTCTCTATTAGCTTTAAATAAGGACTATCCTTCTTATTTGTCCCTTCCATAAAAAAATTGTCTTCCAAAATATTTATCCTTAATCTTTTCTGATTTATATGTTTCCTGTGACATAACCACAGATGGATTGAAGGATCTTGCATATTTACTGATTCTAGTTCTTTTTATTGGATTGCCCAACATTAGCCTATTACAGTTCTGCTGTTCTTGTCTTGCTTACCTTTCCTACAAAACAAGCTTATCGACAGTGAAGTTCAGTTGTCCTGCCAACACATTTGTGATGAAATTCATGAAAGTATTAAGAAGTGTTTTCTGACTAGCTCTCCTTTTTTACCCCCATACCATTTTTCCCTACCTCGTCCCCAGCTTGCTTCTCCATTTACCTCCCACACACAAAAGAGTTCACAGAAGATTAATTAGATCCTCTGATCAGTCTAGGTTAGAGGGTTTTTACATTGAGCTCCTGCAATTCCTACCCAGCTGCCTTGTCCTTATTTTAATTTCTAAACTTCGCCATTCTCTGTGCTTTATTTTACTTATTTCCCAACTAATATGAAACAATATCAAATCCCATAATTTATAGAACTACCAAAGAGGCTTTTAGAATACCTCTTTTACATACAATGCACAAAAGTGAGGAAAGCCTAAATCAGTTCAATCAAGTGCACATTGAATGCCAAGTATCTAATATAGGGAGGTAAAACAGAAAACCAGGATAGGGACAGCACAGTTGGGATTATTAGGAATTCATCACATTGAAATATTTATTGCTGTTCTACATGTTTATCAGTATCATCTCAAGTAATTAAAAAAACCATCAACTTACAGAAATATCCAGTTCAATCAGCAAAGTTTTTTTTATTGCATCATCCATGGTAATTTGAATGGCCTTGGTGACAGGAACATGGAAAATGCTGCTCTCTGAAACATAAGGTAGGCTGACCTCCTGAAAATAAATTGACAGACGTTTAGTCCAAAGGAGTAAACTACAATAAATAATTGCACAAGATGTTTGAGATTTACATTAGATGAACAATCCAGCCAAATAAAGTACTTTTAGAGCCATACATTTCAACATAGAAGATTAACATTTATTTTCCTTCTCCTGGAACATGTGTCACCCGCATTTTCACATGACATCCACCTTTTTTATTGCCTCTTCCAATTTTAGAATTCTAACATCAAAGGAGCAAGGGCCAAACTGCCTTTAATAGATGGTGAAACAAGGAATCTCAGTCCAAATCTACCCACTCCAAGGACAACCTCTCAGCTTGACCTAGACTCTGCTGAATTCTAGTCGTACTTTGCAGGGATTAGAGGTCTGCAAAATTATTTGCAAGAAAAAAGCTTAATTATTAAAGACCTAATTAACAGACAGTCCTGAGTAAGACAGGGTACTGTTGAAGAACTCATGCTGACATCCATATTTTCCTAATTTGCTTTAGTAGCTACCCAATTAAAATAATTTTCAGAAGACTCCTCTATATACTTAGTGGGAATTTTAATGCAAAAGTCAAGATTCCAGATTCTGAAGAGTTTATGGCTAGAAACATCTTTAATATGGGAGACTTTACCTGGCCACTGCTTTCTTCAAACTGCACTTCTAGGTATTCTGGTGGCAAAGCAGGAATATTAAGAGTAGCCTTTGAGAGCGGAGGCACTGAGCAAGAAAGTGAAGGTTGAGAGCTTTCAGTGGGAAGTTCTGAGTTAATATATGCTTTTGATGAAAGATTATTTTTCACATCAGAATCTTCAATCTTCAAGTGTTCTGCTTGGAGGCTTAGGCATAGATTAGAAAACTTGTTGGCACAAAAAGATGTATTTTTGTCTTCTTTTCTAGATGCAAACTCTTGATTAAGTGCAACCCAGAGCCCAGTAATCCATGGTTCAACCACCAGCTCCAACCTGAAACAAAGTAAAGAGAGTAAATTGAGAAAATCAGGGTAAAATCAAGTCTCTTTTGAGTTAGTCTTGACTTCAGCATGACTTCTTGGTCGCATTCATGCAGTTTGCTTGGCAACAATATGGAAGTGATTTGTCATTCTCAGAAGGTAAGCAGAGTTGATCCTGGTTACTACTTGGATGAAAGGCCACATTGGAATTCTAGGCTGAAGGGTAAAAACCATTCCTGAGGAAGATAATGACAAACCACTTCTATTCTGTTGCTCGAAAAACAATGCAGACAAGTCCATAAAGACACCAGGATTAGGGACTTGAAGGAGACTTGACTTTAAATGAAATAGAATAAATATTATTTAACTGGCTGCTGTTAAAGGAAAAGACTAGAGCCCATCTCTGTCAACAGATATAATCATGATTAAATGCCACAATAAAAAAACACACTTTTTGGAAATCCTCTGGACAGCATTTGCACAAAGAAAGGTATAAGAACTTAATGCTGCAAAGAAAGGAAAGGCTAATCTTCCTCTTTTTTTCTATAACCTCGCACAAACTCCACATTTGTGAACTTAAGATACAAGTCTTTCCTAGAATTTGTATAAAAGCAAGGCAAGATGATAAAGATGACAGCTGTCCCTGAGTCCTTGGGATTCCTTCTGCTCAATAGTTCTGCCAGCAGGCAAAAGAACCAATGTGCTGTCTCAACTGAGATAAGGCAAACTCTGCAGCTTTAATTTGTGCTACCACAATTGTCCCGGGATTCAAGACTAGCATGGGCAGCATGAGGCCATGTCAACTCTAGCCAACTTCCTGGCATATTTTTCCCAGCCTTTACACCCTATCTCCCCACATTTTTTGTTATGGGACCAGCCTCATTCCACTGAGTAAAAACAATGACATTTCCATCTATGCGTGTTGGGAAGAAATTAAAATCAAACTTATCCGAAAAAAATTAGGTTCTTACCCTACAGCATCATCAGCCAATCCCACTTCATAAAACCGTTGAGCCCCAAGTTCCACAAATCGTTTGTCTATTATTTTCCCACCATTGCAGAAGAATGTGTATTCAGAGTCTCCTAGACCTGAAAAGATCAAAATAAAGATTAAACCTTGCACCAGACACCCAGATCACTTAAACAGACAAAGAATTCCAAAATGAATTAAAAATTATACTCATTCATTTGCCCCCCCCCCCAAAAAAACAACCCTCTCTCTACATCCCAAAAGAATCCTAGAATGGGTCAGCATAATTTCTATATATTAGTACACTTCTCTGTAAAGATTGTACAGGGGAATTCCATGCTTTATTTCAAGCTCAGAATTACTGACACCACCACCAGGTCAGCATTCTTCAACCAGCTTAGACACAGTTTCCAATACACATCGTCTCCAGCCAGTATCACTCCAACAATATGTTAGGATTGGCTGAAATATATCTTTTGTTATCTGTTTGTAGATATTCACTAACATTTGAGTAACAGCTATGAGCACAGACATAAAGGAATTTTCTATAGCCTCTGCCTATGGAAGAACTTCAGCTTTTTTCCAGAGTTTCTTTTGATCTCCATAGAAATCAAATCAACATTCCATGTAGAAAATAAGATAACCTCTAGGCAATAGACTAAATCAACTCCACACTTCAACCAACCAGAGAGAACTTCAGAAATGGTGAGTTCTTTTTGAAATAAAATGGAGTATGAGTATCATTTCTTCCTAGCTGGTGAAGGCTACCTGGTAGGTGACATGCGGTTGGGTCAGCCTCCATAAGGGAGCAGGTACCAAGGGTAACCTAGCAAGACTGAGTGGTTGTGGGTATTTGGACCAACTGGTCCTGGAAAATGTGTGTCTTTAGTCCTGAATGCGGTTATACTTCCTTGTTTGGGACTTGCGCAATTTGGGAGTTTTCCTGGACTCACAGCTCCTGTTCAAAGAATAGGTGGCACCTGTGGCTAGGAAGACCTTTGCCCAGATTCCATCTGTAAGTTGTGCCTGTTTCTGGACCAGCCTGCCCTCCAGCCACTCACTCATTCCTTGATTACCTTGCATGTAAGTTTAAACTGCCCAAACAATAAAGTGATCTAGGGTGAATCCTACATCTACTTCTAGAAGATGAATCAAGGACTAGGTGGTGAAAGAAGTCAGCTTTCAGTCTCAGATGAACAGCAATGTCTACCCAGAGATACATGACTTTGCTTCAGCAAATAACTGTTCTGTGCTCAGAGATGGAAGAGATTTCACACACAAGTTAAGGAAACTGTAGCCAAATCTATTTATCATTTGTCATTTGGATGACAATTGGTAATATATTTTACAATCTGTACAGAAAAGTTGTCCTTTGGAGAAACTGTGCTGTTCTTTCATTATTTATAGTATTATTTATAAAAGCCAAAGATTTTTGTCATTCTTTAATAGACCATTGATGACACTGTTTCAAGATTCATTGGATTTAGTGTATTATTTACAGGCTTTTAAATTGTATTTTATTTTTATCTCTATGATTTATGTTATATTAACTTGTTTCTTTATGACTATTTTATTTAGAAAATGTTTAACCTATTTTTCAATTTTTAAAAAAGGCAAAAATAGAATTAAGAAATTAGCACCCTATAACTCCATCCAGATCTGGGGCTGGGAAGAGAAGGAAGTGTTGACCAAAGAAAGATGCACTTTAGGCTCAACAAAAATAGACCCAGAATGGGTACCTTTTTCATACACAGTTTATTCTTATCAGCAGTGCCAATTGATTAGGAAGAATGGAAAACCACTGATGGCCTTTCGGGAAGTTGATGTTCTCTAAGTAGGTCAAGTTGCAAAAATCCTGCAATGGCTCTACTGTCCCAGAACCAAGTACAAGACCAGGTAAAGAAAGAATTTAATCTACTCCAAGAGTGATATATTTACTTGGTAATTTATACTTAGCCCAGATTTTTTCCTGCCTCATATGAATGAGTAAATTATAAGTCATTTACCTAGCAGTCCATATCGTATATGAGAAAAATGATCAGATGGCAAACTTTTGTTGTTAATTTCCTTTAGAAATTTGACTGCAGTGTCTGGAGGCTCTCCTGTACCAGTAGTAGAAGTAACAATAACCACAGGATCCTTTTCCTTATCCAAGTTATACTATAAATCAAAAAGAAGATGTTAAAGTACCGAACACAAAATAACTCTGTGCCATCTGTACATACACTAAGAAATTTATATCTACCAATATAAGGTTATGTCTTCGTGATGTTTTAGCTGTTTTCTAAGATTTTTGAGTACCCAGCTTGTTGCTAAAACTACTTTTTCAGATATTAAGCCTACAAAGTGGGTGATAAACTGCAAGGATAAGTGGCATCCCCATGACTACCTGAAGATCCCTGCCTCACCCTCTGATCTGGCACTCCAGAGGATCAAAAGGTCAGTCAAATTAGGTGGATACTTAATGCTCTAGCTCAAGTGTTTTTCAGCCTTAGCAACTTTAAGATGTGTGGACTTCAACTCCCAGAATTCACCATTCACCATCTTAAAGTTGCCCATGTCAAGAAACACTGCTCCAGCTTTATGACAAAGACCCAAACAGCACTAAAAATATTCAGAGATCTACCATATGAATTACTAAATTCTTTACAGTCAATTCAACACATATTTATTGTATCTAAGAATACAGTAGCATAACATATTTATTTATCAAATTTGTCACCGCCCATCTTGTTGAATGACTTACAACACGGTGAAAAAAAGTGGATTAAGAACTGTCTCATTTGGAACAATTTGCCAATTAACAAAAAAAAATACTAACAAAAAATAAATATATTCCACTGCAGCATCAATGGAATAACTACATGAAGCATTTAACCTCTAAAATTTACTCTAGTTCTTATAATAGGCAAATGAGTAACATTCCAGATTCTGTATCATATCAGTCGGCAAGAGCCAACTGATAGGGAATCAAAGACATATGTCTTTCTGGCATATTGAACTGAGAAACACTGATGATGATATTAACTGGAAAAAAAGTTTAGCAGATGGGCAATAATGCTAAGACCTTGTTTGAAGAACATTTTTCCATCGGTGACCTTACAAAGTTGACATGCCAATGAAATAAGAGAAGTTTAAAAGGATCCCAAAATGAACCATGTAATTATCATGTAAAGACTGAGATATACTTTATATGTGATAAATATGGACTACACCTTTATTCGACAAGTGCAGACGCACTTAAAAGGATATAAAAATCCCGTGAAGTTAGCCATCTTTGTACATCTTCAGCTCATCTTTTCTGAAGATCCAAACATCTGAGTAACTATGGACCTCTTTGATATTTTCTATACCTAGCAACTAATTTCTTTTCTTCAATTATTAATTAAGCATGTTTCTAAAAGTTGACACTTTTCTTAAGGTTCAAAACCTCTACTTAGAATTATTTCAGAATCAAACTTGATGAATGCAGGTTTTTAAAACCATTCAGTTGAAAATGTCTTATACAAAATAGCTCCTTAGTCCAAGGATAAATAACCTAAAGTTCCAGGGTCACATATCACCCAAAAACCCCTTTTCTGGACACCAGAGCTCTTCCAATTACTGCTTATCCCTACTTTAGGCTCTGGAAGCTTATTTTCTTGATTTTAATTTACCAAATGTTGTTCCCTTATTTTAGCCTTCATATTTAATTGCTTTAAAAAGCAAAATTTATTGTTCACATATCTACAGAATCAATAACATTTGTGCTCCACTATTATATTCACTTGGTATGTAAGACAAAAAGTCAAAGGTCAGGCAGATTATTTATCCTATTTTAATTTGCTTTTCAAACAGCAGGGTGCCTCCAGAAAATGTTAGTTGTTTTAATTTCCTGTTTGAAATATAAGAACACAGAGGAAAAAAGTACATAAAATCTGCATCGTTTAATTGACCAGAAATTTCTACTTTTCTGGCATTGGTTTTATCAAAGCTTTATTTCAGATTTATATCACTTTTCCTTTTTTTTTTTATTCCTAGCATAATCAAAAAGAGGTCTCAACATTATCAGTTTATATATAATTATCATGCTGACCATTTAACATTTTAGCAAATGTATGTTACAAATGTAACACATTTTAGCCAGTTCTTGAATTTTTAACAATGTGCATGTCTCTATTTCAGTGTGATTAGACCAACCACTGGAATATACATATCAATGGAGTTTCTGGCACAAACAGGCCTATATTTATAATATTTGCAGAGTTTGGTCATTTCTAATTCAATTATTGAAGACAATACCTACATAGGCTATATTCAGCACAATATACTATTTCTGGATTAGAAACAAATGGGATTAAATTCTAGTCACTGCCTTTCTCAGTTTAATCTGCCTTCCTAATATATCCTGAGGAAGAAGCTGAAATACAGATAAATGCATTTTAAAAAATATCCTTGCTACTCTATTTCTCTCTCCAGTTCCTTTTCTCTTTGAAAAACGATAAACTTCTTGAAGGGTGGAACTATAAGCCATTCTATTAATGCCATGTGCACTGACAGGTCTATACAAATAATTGACTACGGTGCAACAATTTATTTAATTATTTTTAATAGAAAAACTTCTAAGGAATCATTTGAACTTTCAGAAAAAAGAGCCCAAGAGAAAGTGCAAAATCATATAGTGCTCGTTTTAATTTAATTGTCAAAAGTGGCCAATAAGAACAGAGTCTCACCTGCTCTGACTCACTGATGCAGTGAATATCAGCTTCAAACCCATGTTCCTTTGCCTGCTGACATATTTCTTCAGCTATGGCTTTTGCCTGGCCTTTCTGACTTGCATAAAGCAGCAGAAATCTTCTATTTGTTTTGCAGCACATTTTTCAAGGTTCAGCTAAGTGGGGCAGGAAAAGGAAAAAAGGTGGTGCAGTTACTTCTAATGCAACAGTTAGACACAGCCCTTTTCTACACCCACCCTCTTTTGTACGTATTTCTTTAGTTTTACAGAAAAATACACTGGGTGGAAACCCTGTGCACAGCACCTACATTTATTAGAGTTCCAATCTTCTAGTCAGGAAAGCTAACGACAAATAAAATACAAAACAAAAATAAAAACTAATGTTAAAAAGAGCAACTAAAGGCCTGGCAAAGGAGATGCATCTTGACTGCTAGTGCAAAAACAGGGAGAGTGGGGATCAAATACAATTCCCACGGGAGCACATTCCCACATGACCGATAAGCGTATCCCTGAAAGCAGGCCAGAAGGTGGATAGGGCAGGTCTCGAAGGGTCAGGCCCTAAGCCATTGAGGGCTTGTACATGGAAAAGTACTGATATCCAGGGCAGATTTTTTAACATGGCCCTCTACTGAAGCATTCCACGTTTTGCACCAATGGAAGCTGGCGCTGCATTTGTCCGTTTCGCTTACTGTCCCCTCCATTTCCAAAGGCTCTGAGCGGCTTACAGTAACAACGCAAAAAGTTAAAAATAACCCTGGCTTCCAACGCCCCAAATGCCTCTCTGAACAGACATCTTTGCACGGTTCTTCGAAAATGTAACGGGCGCCCGAGGGTGGGGATCCGGAGGCGCGTCTCTCTCCACACGTGGGTCTCCGCGAAGGAGGGTTCCGCGGCCAGCCCCGGCCGGATCTCCCCAGACGGATAAATCCCGCACTGGGAATCTTTTTTCCTTCCTTCCTTTTTCTTTCTTTTCGGGGCATAAAAGGTAAAGCATTATGACCACAGAAAAATACCTCTCCTTTAAACAGAGCTGCGGCTGCTTTTCTTCCCGAGAAGGGTACAACGGCCTCCGACCGCACGCGCGTGCCGCAGCACCGCACGGCT
The DNA here is from genome assembly GCF_059951505.1 of Python bivittatus. Taxonomy (NCBI): domain Eukaryota; kingdom Metazoa; phylum Chordata; class Lepidosauria; order Squamata; family Pythonidae; genus Python; species Python bivittatus. Next base: position 5,595,527 of record NW_028277124.1, on the reverse strand, counting down.
TTGCGCTGCTACTCGGATCCTTCCGGGCCCCGGGTCAGAGAGTAATCCGGCGCGGCCAGAAGGGGACCCACGTGAAAGAGCCCGAAACGCGGCCTGCGGTCTTTTCCGGCGCTTTGCCTCCGAGGGAACGCGCAGCGGAGCGCCGGCTCTCCAGAAACCCTCGCCGAAGAGGCTGATCCCCCACCGCCCGGGGCACGTCCCAAGCCCTGTCTCTGTCACTCAATCGTCACTGAAGGGGTTGGGACATTAAAAAAAAAAAAAAAGTAGATTAATCTTCAAGTCTATGAAGAGGCGACTTCCATCTTTCCCCCCCTTCTCTACCTTCGAGGGAGAGGCCATAGGGACCTGCCTAAGAAACTCCTCACCCCGCTCAGTTTTTTGACATGCAAACAGTGGAACAGATTACACACTCAGATGGTAGCATTAAGCTTTTTTGCAAAACTGCCAGGAAAAAATACAATGCATAATTGTTCTACACGGCAGGAAGGGCTGGGTCGCCTTGCTTGCAGTAGCCGGCGACGCTGAGATGGAAACTAACTATGATCTATCATGAGCTCCACTATTTGAAATGTTGAGGCATCCTGCAAGCCGATGAATTTTGATTCCCGCTCCCGTCATCCACCAACAAACATGAGGCAAAATCAACCCGGAGCGCGGGGCGAATATTTCTCTGCACATTTCTATCTCCACGAAGGATACAAAAGCAAATCAGGATCAGGCTGCAGGGACGAACTGGGCTCTGCAACGGCCCTGTAGCCAATCAATGAAATCGGGAGGTGGGAACAAGACGGAAAGGCGGGTTCCGATTGGTCTCCGCGCTTGGGCTGAAGTGGAACCTGAAATCGCCGAGGAAGGAGGTAGGGGTGATCTGCACGTGGAGCTGGCGGGAAGGGGACATAGCGATTGCGAGGGCTGCGGAGCGCTGCGCCGGCTGCGCTGTTTCCTGCTTCGCTGTTGAGTTCAGGAGGTCTCTCTGACTTAGCCTCTTCCAACCCTTGCAGGGATAGGACTCCCAGGATCTAGTTCCGCGCGGCTTGCAGCGGGTGGGCGCTGTTGTGAGTTTGGGAGCTGTGGTTCTCCGGGCGGTGGGTGCTGCGTTGACGGCTACTTGTAAAAACAGACTGGGCAGCTTTGGAAAGACTCAGCTTTTCTGGCCCCCTCGAGCTCGTGCGACTCCCTTTGCCCTGAATGTTTGCCTGCTCGCTCGGGCCTCGGCGGAAGCCCCCCTCTTGACGCCTCGTAAGGTGGATATTTGTATATTCTTAAGAGGGCTTTTTCTGTTAGGTCACCCCCTCCGACGAAAGATAAAGCATGCTGCATTCTGACGAAAGTACAGTAGCTGCTAGAAACGGTGTAATCCACTTCTGGTTTCTAAGGGTTATTTATGTTATGCTTTATTGCTTGCTGTTGCTGCCAGAGGGGTCATCTACACCGTCTTCCTTGTGTGAGAGCAGCAACTTTGATTATCTCCTTTTCCAGGTGCGAGAAAAGGACCGCTGTGGGGACAGCAGTGTGCCACTTTCCTCCTGCCTCCTACTGTGAGGACCAGAGGAAAACACGTTGCCAGGGGGGTAGGAAAGGGCTCATACTAGTCCCGTTTCGCACAAAATGTCTTGAATCCTGTCAGTGATGTAAATTGTTTGTAATATTTGTAATTTGTAATTACATATTACATATTTGTAAACATTTGCAATTGTTTATGCATTGTATGTTGCATAATTGTGTATTTTTTTTAATATCACAAATACAGATGAGTAGGATTGAAGTTTCTCACTTGGCTGCTGGACATCTTATCTAGCTACTTATTCCAGCTTCAGAACTTCAATAATCCTTACCCATAATACTTTCAAACATATATTTACGGATGTTAAATGCTTTAATGTGTTTTTCTGAGCTGAATCCGTTAGTTAACAGTTTCATATTCTAGTCTTTCTGTATTCACACAGAATTGATTCATTGACATAATTCTAATTACGCTGCTTCTTGTCCTGTCATTTCAAACTGTTTAAATTAAAAAGGCAATCTTTATAGTAACTTTTTCTTCTATTTGCAGCCAATATCAATAGCTAAGCTACGATGGCTGTTACAGTTTTCAGATCTTTCCAAGTATATGCTTCTAATGTACAAGCACGCCGACAATTGCTAACTGGAAGCAGAGCCTTGAACCATTTTTGTCAGAAAATGAGGCAGTTCGCTGTCTGCTACTTTGACTCTTCTATATTGAAAAACCAAAGAGATTTCCAGTGCACTTCTTGTAGAAATTACTATATGAAACTAGAAAATCATATTAGCTCTGTTGTGGAAACAATGCAACATCTTGGAGAGGCCAATAACAATTTAAAATCTAATAGCAAGTCAGTGGATGAACAGATATTTTTAAAGGAATTGAACCAATGGTCTTCATGCAAGGACATTTTCAAATTTGTGAGTTCATTGGAAAGTTTATCTGACATCATGGTAGCAGCTATCTTTCAGCGGCTGGGTGAGGTCCAGTTACAGGACAACTTAATGAAAAGTCCTGAGGAACTGATGGAAAGCTACATCTTCAAATCACTTTGCTTGCAGCTGGAACAAGAATCTGCAAATTTGTCTGACTTTGCTCTTGTAAATTCTCTAAATGGTTTGACAAAGTTGTGTGTGGATCCTTGTAGTACCCTGATGGTTCGTTTGGTGTCAGAGAGCCAGGAACGTCTTGATAAGGGCCAGATGAGTATAAAAAATTTATGCATTCTTGGAGAAGGTTTATTTAACCTTGGAGGACCAGAACATACTATGCTGGAACAAGTTATGAATCAAATTCAAAGTACAAATCTTGAGGACTGGAATGTTGAAGAAATGGTCCTGGTATACAGAACTCTGCAGATAGGTATAGGTAGGACAGGGAAATTCCAGAACCTGTTGAACAAAATGAACAGTTTTGCAGAGTCAGAAGATTACCAGTTCACTCCCAGACAGACAAGTACAGTGTTAAATGCTCTGGTTGTTCTTGATGAAACCCAAGTCAATAACTTGATAATAAGACTTTGTAAGCATGCATCATGTTATATCCCATACTTCACAGATGATGAAATGATAAATGTGTTGGAAGCATTCATTCATTTTAGATGCTCTGACCAGTGTTTCACAGAAGCGCTAGAAAGACATGTTATCAAGTTTGCCTTTGTGATGCATCCCAACACAATTTCCAAAGTCATGCAGTACTGCAGCAGGCTATGTATTCTTTCCAAACCCATATTCAATGCAGTGGCAGAAACTTTTGTCTATAATGCTGACAATTTCACCATTTCTCAGATTGTTGAGCAGGTTGTTCCATTTGGGAAGCTCAACTATTTGCCCCCATGTGCCCCATCTTTTTTCCGACAGGTTGAAAGGCTTGTTAGGATGCGACTTTCTGAGTTTGAGCCTCATGTGCTTCTGAACCTTCTTCATTCATGCATTCTTGTTAAATGCTATCCACTAAATTTTATGGAAAAACTGTTCAGTCCCTATTTTCTGCAGCAGTTGCAAGGTAAGCAAGTAAACTTTATAATTTCTGTTATAATAGTCATCTTATTACAATTGTTTTCAGTTTGTAGGAGTCATGCCTTCCTTAATAAGATTAGTAAGGCATCCAACTGCCTGGGAGGTCATAGAGGAACTTTACACATCCTGGAAGAGATAGGTAGCATTTACAGAACAAACCAAGTACGGTTGAAGTATTGACATCTGTCTGGGTCATCCCTATTTGCCTTACCCAACTTGTCAGTGGTTGAACTGGATTGTTCAAGATTTCATATCTGCTAGGTTTGTTTTTCTGATTAGCAGTAATGACCATGGCATGGCCATTGAGAGGCCTCGCAAGTGGGCAGGGAGCAGCCAGTTGGAGTTTTGGGGGTATTCATGACAATCTGTAAACAATAGTGTGTAATAAGCTCTCCCATCAGGGAGCCCAGATTTGAGTTTTGCTCTGCAAAAACTAGAATGTACCGTAGAATGTATTATAGAACCCTTTCTTTGATTATAGAGATTGCAGAGCAAATTTACATAAAAATGAACATCTCTAAACAATATATGAGAAGTTGGGAGTTAGGGTTAGGATTATCAGAATAATAAAGCTGAGCTGAGAATCAGGCCCATTTTGAATCTTGTTTTTGCCATGAAGAAACTTGCTATTAAGTAAACTACTCTTTCTTAACCTTAGTTCTCCACACAAATCTATAATATAAAGATTGTGGAGTAAAGCTGATACATTTAAAAGGTTATTGTAAAGATTATAGCTAGATAGGGTAAAATGTTTGAAAAATGTTTCAAACACTTGAAAATGCTATAAAGTATTACAGTTCAGTGTAGCACTTTAGTTCCAAGAAACAAAGGGATGTTACTATTAGGGGAAAGTAAGGCAAGTAACATGCCCCTGTGAAATCAGTGATGCTACAATGGCCTATACTGAAAATGTGTTCACCTGGAGATTGAGAGAATGTGGTTTTCCTAGTTTACTTACTGCTTTAGTGAGTGTTCACTAAAGCATTGGAAGCTTCCTAGACTCAGTTCCTACTCAGCTGATGGCTGTAGCTAGGAGGGCCTCTCTATCTCTCTGTCTTTCTACACCTCATAAGTATCTCTCTATCTCTCTATCTCTATCTCTCTACACCTCATATCTATCTCTCTATACCTCATAAGTAGGCATGACCTCTCCTGGATTAGGAGGCCCTGTTCATACCTTAGTCGCTGCCATTTGGATTATTACAAGGCACTCTACATGGGGCTGCCCTTGATGATCATCCAGAACCTTAATTTGGCTCAGAATGCACCAGCTTGAGCAGATATAGGAGCTGCTATAGCATTGCTTAAAAGTTTGTGAACCCTTTTGAATTTTCAGGGTATCTGCATAAATATGACCTAAAACATGAGCTGTTCTCCATACATCCTAAAATTAGAGAAAGAGAACCCAGTTAAACAAATGAATAAAAATCATTATATCTGTTCATTGATTTATTGAGGAAAATGATCCAAAGGTATGTATTTGTGTGTAGCATAAGTATGTGAACCTTTGCTTTCAGTAACTGGTGTGTCTCCCTTGGGCAGCAATAACTGCAGCTGAATGTTTCCAATAACTGTTGATCAGTCCTGAATGTCAGCTTGGAGGAATTTTAACCCATTCCTCCTTACAAAAAAGCTTCAACTCAGGGATGTTGTGAGACTTCCTCTCATGAACTGCCTGCTTCAGATCCTTCTACAACATTTCTATAGGATTAAGGTCAGGACTTTGACTTGGCCATTCCAAAAAATTAGCTTTCTTCTGTTTTAACCATTCTTTAGTTGTATGACTTGTGTGTTTTGGGTCTTTTTAAAAAAATATTTTTATTAGAATTTTACAATACAGTAAAAGTATAAAAAATGAAAAGAAAAATAAAAAAGATAAGAATTAGAAAAAAAGAAGTGAAGAAAATAAAACATGGAATTTTGTCGTCTGCCCTTCTTTCTATCAAATAATTGCCATCTTACTCTTTCCCCTCCTTCTTTAACCCTTTCTAATCCCCATGTGTTTTGGGTGGTTGTTTTGCTACATGACCCACTTTCTCTTGAGCTTCAATTCACAGACACATACTCTGACATTTTCCTGAAGAATTTGCTGGTACAATTCAGAATTCATAGTTCCATCAACGATGGCAAGCCATCCTGGTCCAGACACAGCAAAGCAGGCCCAAACCATGATACCGCCACCACCATGTTTCACAGATGGGATATGGTTCTTCAGCTGGAATGCTGTCTTTGCCTTTTGCTAAACATAACACTTTTAATTCAAGCCGAAAAGTTCTATTTTGGTCTCATCCATCCACAGAACATTCTTCCAATAGCCTTCTGGCTTATCCATGTGGTCTTTCACTGACTGTAGATGGGCGGCAATGCCCTTTTTGGAGAGTAGTGTCTTTCTCCTTGCAACCCTGCCATGCACACCATTATTGTTCAGTGCACTCCTGTTGGTGGTCTCATGAACACTGACAGTCCCCAATGCACGATAGGTCTTTAGTTCCTTAGACATTACTCTGGGGTTATTTGAGACATTCCATAGTATTACCCCTTTCTCTTGGTGTGGTCTTGGTTGACCACTCCTGGGGAGGATAATAGTGGTGTTGAATTGCCTCCATTTATATGCAATCTGCCTGACAGTGGACTGATAGAATCCAAACTCTTTGGAAATAGTTTTGTAACCTTTTCCAGCCCGGTGATCATCAACAACTGTTTTTCAGAAGCCCTCAGAAATCTTTGTTTGAGCCATAACACTCTTCCACATACTGTACCTGTGTTGTGAAGATCAGATTTTGATAATGAATACCTAGATTTCTGTTCTTTAAATATGGCAGGACCTCCCACACTCAAATCTAATTATCCCATTGATTGAAACACCTGACTCTAATTTCCCCTTCAAATTAACTGATAATCCTAGAGGTTCAGATACTTTTGCTACACACAAATATGTAGCTTTGGATCATTTTCCTCAATAAATAAATGAACAAGTATAATGCTTTTGACTTATTTGTTTAATTGGGTTCTCTTTATGTAATTTTAGGACTTGTGTGGAGAACAGATCATGTTTAGTTCATATTTATGCATAAATATTGAACATTCAAAAGGGTTCCCAAGCTTTTAAGCACCACTGTAGGTTCTCCTTTGTAACTTCTCTATTTTGAGAGCTGCACTGATTACCAGTTACCTTCTGGGTGGTAATCAAGGTAATGGTTGTTGCCTTGAAAATCTTGCACAGGACCCCCTACCAGTGGGTTCTGCCTGTCCAGTAAGATCTGAAAAGGGAAATTCTCCCCAGATCCTTCCTCCTAGGGAATGTCATCTTCAGGAAGCCCAGGGGTGTGCCTTCTCATTTAGGGCCCCTTCTTTGACACAACATCCCCCCGCCCCCAGGTTAGACCTTGTTGGTTTTTCAGAAAACCATCAAATGTGGCTATTCCAGAGAGCCTTTGGAATGGAGTTGTTATGAGTGCCATCCTGTAATGCATTTCTGTTTAAAGTTTGCTGTTTCTTTGCATTAGAGGACTTGTAAGTCTTATGTTATTGGTGATGATTATGAATGATGATGATAATGATTTAATTTTTTAATTGTGGAAGGGAATGTAAGCTGCTGAAGAGATTTTTGGGGTTGGAATGGTGTATAAACACTAGTAAATAAATGAAAGCTGTGGAATCAACTTTAAGTTGCTTTATGATGATTGGTCTGTCTGGTTGTTTGCATCTCAGCTGAAAGTCCCAGCTTGAAGATTTTTTCTCAATTGACACAGCTATTTTTAACCGTTCAACTGGAGTGTCCATACTATAAGGTATGATATTAATGATGTTAATTAATATTGCTATTTAAGCAGATGCTGGCTTAAATCTGTACACATTTACTCAGACTAAGTAGCGTTTCATAATACTAATGACCAAATGTAATAATGTTGCTTATTAGTAATCCTCCATATCAGCAATAACTTTGTTGATGTTTTAGGCTGTAGTTCTGTGGGTTTCTGGCCATAGGATATAGCAGGATGGAGAGGAGGGTGTTCATATAGATGCATACTAGCGGGGGAAAACTTTTGCCCCCATTACAGTACTTCTGTGCTGGGGCAAGAACCCAGGGGCATGACATCTGAGTTATATTGCCTTGTACTCAGTGGAGGTAAAAATAAGAGCCTGCTAACATTACTTTATAGGTTTTCCGATTTGGTGGTTTCTCCACTGTAGCTTCTCCTCCTTATTCCTCATTAGGATTGTTCTGCCACCATTATTTTCCTTGTTATATTATCAGTTCATCAGTGCATTTTTAAAACTACTTGCATTTTTACTCATATTTGTTTTGTTAACTGGCAGAAAGCAACTTGGCATATTTTTTTAATAATTGGTCTTTACAGAATCCCGGGCTCCATCTAAATTACCAAGTCAAGTCCTTTCATACCAGATGTGAGTCATTAGAATCCAAGGTAGATCTTCATCTTTTCAGCAAAGTGAAGATTGGCATGATTGACCTCTTGGGGGACCAAAAATATTTTGCCTGTAATGTTCTGACTCCATATCACTACACCATAGGTGAGCAAACTGTGTTACTTTTCAGATAGCTGTGTTTACTTTCAGATAGGTGTGCATTTTTTTCAGGGCTGAATGGGTGGAATGGCCATATTCCAAAGAGTAATGGGTGGGACAAGGACTCAATTTATGTCCATCATATTTACATTTAATTTTTGCTAAAATTAAATGGAATAAGGTTACTCGCCAGTCATATATTTAATTATTTTCCCCTTGTGTCACCTTAACAATTATACTTTCATATTAACTTCTGGAAATTTCTGTTAGTTGCTGCTGGACCTCTAGATGACTTCAGGGACTTGTTTTAGACTTAGGCAATCATTTCCACTGGTGTCATTTGCCTAATGATTTTCATCCCATAGTTTTGGAATTTGTGTGTTCTTCTTCAGAGTCTGTTTGTATGTAGCCTTCATACACAATACTGAAGGTGTACAAACTATGGTCCTAGAACTTCATGTTCATTCAGAACTCCAGCAAGAGTGATCTGCCCTCCATACAGTCAACAGGATGAGGATGGGATGGGGGCATAGTGGTGGTGGTGATAAAAGGTGAAACCATTCTTCTTCTCTTCTCATTGGTGCAAGGGCAATAGACTGTTTCTTTGAACCCATGTAGCCCTTCATTTTTTCAACCATTATCATCTGCATGAAATTTCAGTGTTCTCTTATGAATTCTTAAGATTTTTCAACAGTTATCTTTGTTTCTAGCAAAGTTAAATGTACTTAACAAACAGTGAGGCTGCCCATTTTCCTCAGTTTTCCATGTTGCACATTGATTAAAAATCAAGTTAAAGTATTTATATTCAACTACGAGAATGAATGAAATACAGCAAAAAGACAATTGCAGGGATTGCTATTTTCTTTCTGTTTGTTCCATATAAGATATTGAGATTAAACTCAATGAAGAAGGATTTGTACTACCAGTCAATGCACAAGATGAGGTATATGAAAGGTAAGGAAAACTGGATTGTTGGTAACTGTTTTTAAAAGAGACCTCACAAACCTGAACCAGCTTTTTCAGTTTTTCTTTTCTCATACAAAAATAAAAATTACATAAGATATTTCTAGCATTTCAAATTGTGTTTCTGTTTGAAAAGTTTATTCCACTCTGTCGTAAGTGGCTGATTCTAATTGATTGTGACAGCAGAAGCAGAGCATTATAAATGTGCCAATATTGCTAGAATATCAGCAATATTGTGGTCCAAGAGTTCACGTGTTTTTAGTCTTGCTCAACAGAAGCATTTCTAGAAACCACTGGAAAAAACAGCACGGGTCGCATATTTTTCAGTGTTCATCAGAGTCAGGCTAGTGTTTCTGCTACATTTTTTGCCCCTGCCCCTTCTGGACTCTTTCAGTTCCCTAGGGCTGATTCCCAACTAAGGTGGCAGCATGCCATCCACCATGCTAGCCTGAGAAGGAAGGAACCCCTATTCACACCTTGCTGCTGCAGCAGATGCTACTAGTCCAGAAAAAGGAGACACGTGCTATGGGTTTGCTTTGCTTAGCAAACCACATTTAATTTGCATAACAGCTGTAGACCAGCGAAAACCCACATTCTTTCTGTCCATCAGTCTACGCTCCTGTTTATGCTCCTAACACTAATTGGCTTTGCTTGGAACTGCTTGTTGTACCATTCTCCCCAAAGCAACTTTTGTCATGCATATTTACTCATAGACGTAAGATTATTGCATTGTTTTGTATATTATTAGATGTAAGTACATGCTGTTACAATGTTAAGTGACAATATTGACTATGCCATATAATATCATTGACTGACTTGGTCAGGTTGCAGACTGTTGGCAGTCTTAATGAATTAATTGGTTATGCTTCATTGTGGCTGCACCCCAGATCTGCACTGAACTGAAATATCACATAGGAAGATCCTTCACCTGTTCTAGCAGACTATGGTAAAGTGTGGTGCAGCAATGGGATTTTCCCTGCATGATTTCTTGAAATTTCAATGTTAAAATATTAATAGAGGAAATAGGATCCAGATACAAAATAAGAGCACTACATGCAAAACATTACATACACCAACTTCATACAAAATATGAATCTGGATAGGTGTTTTCTTGCCCAGAAAATGCAGTATCTGAAAAAGTAGGAATGGTCAGCTTTTCCCAACTTGCTTCCTTTCTGATGTGTTGGAGTATATCTCTCATTATTCTCTGTGCTGGTCAGGAATGAGTTGTAGTTCAACACTGTTGAAGGGCATTGACTTAAGAAAAGTTTGTGCTGACACTTTGAATTTGAAGCAGTGATAATATTTTGATTTTACAGAATAGCTCTGTGCATTGATGATGAAAAGAGATTTTGTGCCAATAGCCACAATCTTCTTGGAAAAGAATCCATTAAGCAAAGACATCTGAAGCTCATTGGTTATGTGGTTGTACAGGTAAATTGAATATTACTGCTATATCTGGCTATATTTGGAGGTCCGTATTGATGCTTCATTCATATAAGTTTTTGCTTCTGAGGGTTGATCCAGACTATACTGCTCTTAGTCTCACAGCTAAAGAGTGAACTAAGGGCAAAAATGTGTGTCTCAAAGCAATAACAATACATAAAATGTTACCTTTCTACTGAATTGAATCACTGGAATGTCTACTTCAGTACTGGTTTCAGGTGACCAGAAATAGCTGTCCAAAATTTCAGAGAGGAATCTTTCTTTCTCCCACTTTGAGACTGCCCTTGGGACTTTCTTCATTTAAATTGAGTGTTTCACTTTAAACTATGGCCATAACCCTTAGATGAACTCTTCCCAGTGAGCATAATTGGATTTTATCCTAGCACTTAATATTTCAGCTTTAATAGAAGACAGCTATTATTCAAGACTAAAATCCCCAAGTCTAGTCCCTCTAAGACCTGTTGCCATCCCATTCCTATTGTGCCATATGCCTGGAGCCATACTTGCATCAATAGTTGGCAAAGGATAGGCTGTTTTATCTCTTAGCTCAACAATCCTCAGGTGAAGAAAGTAAATGCAAAGGGGTCAAATGCCCTTTTGTGATAGGCCTGTTCATGTTATTTTAGAAAAGAAAATTTAGGACAGAATTGTTCTGATGTTTTGTTCTCTGCAGAATTATTTGAATAATGGTTTCTTTGTTTCTTTACATTTCAGATCCCATTTTTTGAGTTTAACCCACTGAACAACAAAAATGATGTACTGGATTACCTACACAAGAAAGTATTTCCTAATTTTTATAGTTTCCATGAGTAATAAAGCTGAATCCAAATGAAGCTGAAATATATGTGAAGGCTATTGTTGATTTTGCATTTGGGAAAGATTAAAAATAAATCCAGTGTTTATCCTATTATATGGCTTTGTTTCCCAATGTTGCATAGAAAAAATGTACCAAATAGTAAAATGCATCTAAGCTTATTTTTTTAATGTGATTGACTTCATATCATATTAAACTGAAAAATAGCTGCATTTTTCCCTGATAGTATATAGAAGATCCTGGGAAATGTAACAGACTATTTAGTTTTAAAGGCTGCATGCACATGTATACTTAGGAGCCAGACTCGATGTGACAGTAAACATATAACTTGAATGTATATATGTTTGTTTTTTAAAAATTAACCTACCATAAGAAAGGTTTTTGTAGGGGCCACTGACTGCAAGTTTATCTTTTCCTCCTCTGTTGTCCTGATTAAAATTGACACTCCCTCCTTCTCTCCCAATGCTATTCTGTGCAGAAGCTTCCCTTCTGGGACTGATAGGAGATGCAGATAATTTTGTTTGGCTTATATCAGCTCATGCTACAGCTAATCCTAGTATCTAGTAGCTTTGACAAAAATTCCATTGCAAACAGCAATAGAAATAAAATCATGCAACTCCAAGTGATGTGATTAATGTCAAGGTTTAATGTTTGTACTTGGCACTGAAAAGCTTGTTATGAAGCTGCCCATCTATCAACTGATCTTCATTCCTGATGCACAGCTGATATATTCACGGGTACAGCCTTAGTATATAAGCAGGTTGATAGATATTTTTCTCAGGTTTGTTTGTTTTTTAATGGTGGCTTCATTAGTTAAGCATTCCAAGCACACTGATAAGCATTTTTCCTTAATTACAAAACTGTCAATTAATGAAGAGAAATGAAATTGGAAGGAAAAGCATGTTAAGCAAAAATACATGCTACCAAATCCTTTAGTTTTAATCTTATTAAGAATAAAAACTATCTTTAGCAGATCATAAGAAATGACAGAGGTGGTTATTTTCAGGTTAATACATGGTTACTCTAGTATGTTAAAAGTGTCAAGACACTTTTCTGGGGAAATCTCTGCACAATTTTTCCAGGAGAAAAAATGGAAAGGTGAGTACTAGTATAAGCTGGTAGTCACACAGTATCCTCATGCTTTAAGGGCCTAAAAAAGAAAGCCCTTTTTCAGCTAAAACCCCAGCAATAAATACATGAAGATACTATAATGTTACATTTGAACTGACTTTAAATCCAAGCAGGACACTACAGGAATTTGAGACCATATTGCTCTTAGGTATCTATCACAGTAGATCCTTAAGTTGCATTAACAGTGCTGGCAGCATTTTTCCATCAAACAAGCTATTCCATTTTTTCTGTAGAACTCTGCCCGTACATGATTAATGCGCACATGGTCTCGGATTAGCTCTTCCACAGGTTGGTTTATGCGCCGCCCATATTCAGAAGAGGACAAGACAGGTACAGTCCTTTTTTTTTCCTGTAAGAATATTTTTTGAGATGTGATTTCTCAGTATAAAAACCCAGCTGAGACAAAGAACAGAACTAGAGAAGATGCTTGGTATGGTGTTGCTGGCAGCAGTGGTGGATGTCCTGCATCCCAAATCAAAAGGACCTCTTCCAGATACACTCTGGCTTCCTGAAGGGAAAAGAAGCTTCTCTACCCCTGCAGCTTTGCCCTTTTCAGAAGATAAAAACATTCCCAAGCTATATCCATTAAAAATAGCTAGAGTCCCCTGCAATTCTTTACAAAAGGTAAGTGCTGTTGGGGTATAACTTCTTTCACCCTAAGGGGACTTCTCTTTAAAATGCCTCATACTTTATACAGATTATATAATGTGAACAAGCACTATGTCATTTATGCTACTAGGTATTTTCTCAAGAAAGGATTGTCAGTTTTTTTCTGCAAAATACAGCTGTCATCTAAGAGCAATGGGCATTTGTATAGCACTTTTAGAAGGCTTATGTATGTTATTTTACTTAAACCCACACAACTGACTTCTAATGTTCCATCAGCAATATTTTCCCCATAAAGTATATGCAAAGCTGAGGGGAGGACATACTGGCATGCCTTTCTCAATCCCATTTATTTCAGGGGTGGAGGCAAGTAATCACTAAGTTATCTTCCATTTTAATTAAAGAACCCAACATCTTAATTCTGTTTGTATTATACTGATAGCTTGGGGAAAAACATCCTTTCTTCTTCAGTCTAATTTAACTGCAAAATAACTATTTAGATTTAATGAAGGTATTAATCCTATCCATATTTTCACTGAAATACATAGCACTGTTTCCAAATGCTGCTTACTCCTAAATAATGCTTAATTCAGTAATTTTTATGAATTTTCCTAACTCCCAATCTCAAAATATCCCATTGCTCAAATATTTAGAAGTGTGTGGGGATAGATCTATCCCTGACTCAACCAGTGATCTTCCTGGCTGAGGGAGGCAGAATTTGAACTAAAATCTCGCTCTACCAAGAGTTGTGCAATGTAACCCTAAGTGTGTTATTTTGATGCAGCTTAGGGGTACTTACTCTTAAGTAAATTTGCATAAGATCCTAGCTTTAAACTGATAGTTATTACTCCAGTGCATGCTTGCAGAATGCAGTAACTGGCAGCAGCCAGAACTTGGCCATATCATGAGTAAGCAGAAAGGGAGGGTGAGTAGTGATTTTCATCACCCTGAGATTCCTCGACAATCACCTCATCATTAATGTGAAGTCCTTTGCTTTTCGCATGTTCTCTGTCACACCTATGGAGCTTTGCATCATAGCTGATCGGTCTTTTGAACACGCAGTCATACAGGGAAACAATTCCTGGCTTAAAGTAAAGAAGGCAGGGGAAGAAACATCATGGCAGTAATAGTTGAAAGCAATGGAAAACAAAAGAGGTTAATGATGAAACAACATCAGGATCACACTGATGGAACCAAGTCTCTTGAGCGTTCCAATATGCATAAACATTGGTGTTGCCATATGCAGTACTAAATTTTCATAGATGAATAATAATATATATGTTCTCATATCTTCATAAAGAATTGTCTGCTGTCAGTAAGTGACAGGACTTTTAATGAGGGGTTCCCCCCCCAAAACTATAGCACTGAACATTTTTGGAAACAGAGAATCTACAATAATTCCTATCTAGGAGATAGGAATGTGCAAACTTTTCTTTGATGGACTTGCCATAGCCACCATATATATTTGAGCTCATCCAACATGATTAAAAGCCCTTATGCACTGCTTAACTTCTAAAGAGAGAAAGAAGCACTAAGGTTGTGCCAGTGTCAGCATGCCATATGGCTGAATATGACCGTTGGCCCCCAAATTAATTATATTCCTGGTGTAGAGTAACACACTATAGCACATACAAGATACTGCTCATTAATGAGAAAGGTACAGACATACAGCTCTTTCTGACTTCACTAACAATTATACAAACAAGGTGATCCAGACTGAGTGCCATTGTAAAAGTATGTTCCATAGACCACATACTACAAATATTGCATATTGCAATTTGCTATATGGGGCTGAAAGGTTCTGAGCAATGCTCCATTCCCAGCTCCTTTTAATAGGTATTTCCATCATGACACTTGTCTTGGATCCATTGAGCCCCTCCCAATTATTGCACAAAATTTCTGGGCATACCTTGCTCTCCTGGTGAAAATAACTGACTTCAGGAAGGTCCTTGCGTCGGGGTGGGATGTAGCTGAAGGCTGACTGTGCAGAGAGTGGAAGCTGGTGTTGCCTTATTAGTGTCTCATTGATGCCTCCCAGTTCCTCCAACTCTTCCTCTTCGTCCAGTTCTTTCCCATTTTGGGCTCCTTGCATTCCCTCGTGAAGCCCAGTTTGGCTGGGTAGCAGGCTGGATTGCTTTGGACTCCCTACTAATCCCCCACCCAACCCCAGCTGGTGCGTTTGCAGAGTTCTTTGGTTACTAAGAGACCGTCTGAATAAACTATGATGTCAAATCACTTATAAGGGGGTGGGTGGGTTGGAAGTTTGAAAAAAGCTGTGGCTGGACAAAACAAAGCCTCAGCTGCTCTCCATAGCTGCCATGCGAAATCTGTTTAACAAGTAAAGCGTCTGTGAATCACAGTATTTGTTAGCAGGAATTTCTCTCAAATAATACAGGAATAGTAGACAGATAGAAAGAGCTAAGGCTGTGAGTCTAACTGAATTCACTGTGCAGTGTCTTCTGGATGACAGCATGTGTTTCTTGAAATATGAGACACCTCTGTAAGTGGTGGATAGAGATCACAGAATCTAAGTGGTGGAGTTGATACTCAAAGAGCCCAAAGGGGGAATGAGTTACTTTTCAATTGAAAGATGACAAAAAGTTATTGAACAATGAGGTTAAGAAGCGTGAATGATTTAACATTGTCAGGAGAGCCGTTACTGATGCCTGCATGTGAACAGACTAATAGGATATCATCAGATGTGCTTCGTTAGTAGCTGTTAATAAAAAGCACTGATGGGAAGAATCATATAGCCAATCTCTCAGTATCTATCCATTCCTAAAGGTGTTTTGTACCTTGGTGGAATTTATCCTAGGACATGGAGCTGAGCAACTTGGTAATTTTTCATTTCAGACCACGCACAATACTATTAGTTAAGGATGAAAAGGTAACAACACTGCCTGGTGAAATCCCAGCAAAATAGGCTTTTGTGGTTGAGAGATGTCACTGTTCTGCCAGGTTTCTACTTCCAACTTTTTTAATAGTAAAAGCAGATTAAATTATGGTAAATTGGAAACTAGATTTCCTTACCCTATGTAAATTATTCAGCTTTCAAAACTGACCTTTTTTTAATGTGGGTTTTGTGGGCATTGTACAATATTAGCTGATGTTATTCATCACTAGACAACAGCGTCTGCAGCCCCATTTAGGCAAACCCAAAATGATGACACATGTACAATGACATCATCACATAAATACTGCAATTACATACTTGTGTCTTGCTATCTGAAACAAGTCCATAAGTCCTGGATTTTACATGATGATACTTTCACCCACATTTTGTCATTTCACCCCCACCCCCTTCCCCATGGTGAATTTTTTACTGGGAATTGAATGGCATCTTTTGTTTATATGTTACAGTACACTATATAGTCTCATAAATTATTGTAGTGCATTGTTTTCCATGTTCTCCCATTGTTTTTAGATCAGATTTGTAACAATATTTTGTCCATAAATTATAGTTGCAGCACTTTCCTGTCTAGGATAAATAAGCTGATCCAGGCTTGCCATTAATTTAGACTTCCTCTTTGCAGGTTCAGCCTTTTCTTTTTATGATTCCTAGCGGGATATTAGTGATGAGTGAGTAAGCTGTTAATCGCTCTGGTTTCTGTATCCACAATGGAGATAGGGAGGACTTATTGACTGCCTCTCATCTTTCATACTTTTAATGGTAACATTGAATTAAGTAGCGCTAAGGGGAACTCGCACATGCAAAAAGGCCATTTTCTCACCATAAAATAGAATAAAAAATATGAATTATTGCTTTGTTTACATTCATCCCTTGGTTCCAGAGCCTTATCACCTTTGGCTTTGAAGTATTTAAATCATACACTTCTGGTAGAAGAGTTCAGCTTTGTTTTTGCCTTTGTGGCAGAAAGCTCTCTGATAATGCATAACAAGTGTAATAAACCCACATTTAAAAATAAAGTACATAGAAACCTTTAATGAGTTTATATTACAAAAGACAAGGGCATCAAAACATTTTAACACATTTTATACAAAACTGGTCCTGCTTGTCTATGAATTCCTCTGAGGAAACTATCAAGCCAGAAACTCCATTTTATGTCATTGGCTGCAAGACACAACTAGTGAACACACCCTAGTTGTAAAGATGAAGGGACAGAATTAGATATTTGTAATTATATAATTCAGGATTAGAGGATGTTATAGGGAGCTACCATATTTTTCACGATGTTTCATGCAGCTCTAATTTTATTGCCATAAAGTGCTTTTCTGTAATTTTCTCTCTTTTATTATCTTCTTCATAGCCTTCTCCTCCATCAGACCATTAATTTTTCCAACTCTGGATTTTTCCCTCAATCCTTTACCACTGAAGAGCCAAGAGTACAAATCAAGCTGTCATCATCTCAGTGCTCAGCACACACCTTCGCCATTCCTGGAACCTGATGACTACTGAGGTCTCTTGATGGTGAATGGTGGGATGAGACTGTAGACACCACTACAGCAACATTTCTATACACCAGAAAAAGTACACACATGTTCATGGTGTGGGCTAAAAGAGAGTTAAGAAAAAAGTGTGGGGTGCTTTTTCTCTAAAAATATGAGAACTGTCTACCCTTGATATATTTCATGATGCCACATTCCCTTGTGAAAGGGACTTAGTCATTTCAGTATGTACAAAGTAGGTCTGAAGCTCTCCTTTTCCTTTGACATTAATGATACCCCGGCAGGTGCAAATATAGCCCAATGTTTGTAAGATGTTACTGGTTTCTTCGGTGACCTGCAAAAAATAAATAAATACATTCAGACATTTTAAAGTATGCCTAGAAAACTTTTTCTTCCCTTCCTTGCCCTGAACTATTTGCTGTGAGTGTAGATCAACTGACATAATTGGGGGGAAGGTCTTCAGTATAAGCCTCCCAGAGTCTTTCCTGATTATCTTAATGGGCAAGTAAATGAACAAAATATATTGGAACATATTCACAGTTTGTCATATTTAGAAATCCAATGGAATCAATGGGACTTCACTTGGCCAAACCTGAAATATCATTGAGTTTGATGGGTAGACTCTAAATAGGACCTATAATTTACTGCAGGATCACCTAGGATAAAACTAATACTCTGAAGTGGATAAAGGTTTATTTTATTGTATTCACTTTTACATTTTTTAAAAATGAATTTTAAGTTAACAATTCCAATGGTACCACTGATATATTTTTGTTTAACTGGGTTTCTTCTTAAAGAAAGGAAGAGAAGCTGGGATGAGGAGAGAAAAGGATGAGCAGAAATGGTGACAGACAGGGGCCCTTTATTTGTAGAAAATAAATTTTGGTAGGTATTGCTATTTTTCTCCTTTATAAATTAACTTACAAAATGCTTTTGTAAATGATTAAAAATATAGAAGTCCTGACTCCCTGATCCCCTTTTAATCTCGTCTCCCTAAAAGAAAAACAAAATCAGATGCCACACAAGATTTGTTGGAATAATAAAAAAACAAAACCTGTATTTTATCTAAGATGCCAGTGCTATCCATCCTGCTGGCCACATTCACAGTGTTGCCCCAGATGTCATATTGTGGTTTCTGAGCTCCAATGACTCCAGCGATCACAGGGCCATGATTGATACCTGTAAAAAGAGAAATTGGCTTATTTTGTGCTCTATTGTTTTAATATTCTGCTTTCTGGTTAGAAAAGTTTCCTTAGTTTCTTTCCCAATAAATCAAGACAAATGCAAAGATGCAAATAAAAATACTTCAACTTGACTGTTTTGCTTAAAGAGATGTCAAAAATGTTGGGGTACTTTTCCATCAAACTGAAAACCTGACATTCTCTACAGAACTCAACAGATAAATCATTGATAGTGTGTGATCTGTATCCTAAAATTCAGATCTACCACTATAAGATAAAAAGTATGGAGCAGGTATCTCTGAACTTAAGAAGCAAAAGAGGAAAAGGGGGGAGCATCATCAAGGTTGTGTGTGTGCCGATGGCTTTTCATTCAGCTAAGGTCATTATTGCCGCGGCATTAGATCCCCTTGGAGAAAAGTGGCAAATTGCTGAAGGACAGACTGCATAAAGGAAAGTTTCGTTTGCAACAATATATCTTACTTCTATGTCTATTTGTTCTTCTTTACTGCAGACACTGATGAATAGATAACTAAACACAATCGTTGCACAAGTAAAAAAAAAAAAGGAAACACAAAACCACTGAAAAAATGGGCCCCAAGCCAAGTGATATTCATAACTTATAGTGTCGTATTACAGCCAAATATCAAGACTGCTGGCGAAGACAATCAAGGAGAAAATCATGCACATTAAATTAATATGCTACCCAGAAAAAGCTTTACTAAAGAGTGGAATCAACTGTCGTGGAAAAATCACAGTACAGTAGGACAGGGCCAGCAATTCAACTGTTCCCAGCTATGTAAAGATAGATTCTATTAGCAGAAGGAAATTTCCTTGTATCTGTGCTCTAGGTCTGCTAAGGATATGATGTCAAAACACAGTAGCATGAAAGGTCTGCAGACCTAGATACAGTAAGCTCCTCCAAATAACAAGCTGACTTAACAAGCTGACTATTTAGCTGGTTCCCTAACTCAACTTCAGTGTTGCTTCCATAATCCTATTCCTGTGCCAGATCTCAGGTTTGACCTGTTCACAGACCAAGGCCACCGGCAATTAAGGAAAATATCTATATTGCAATGGCTTATAGTCTACAACCTTCATCCAGGGCTATCAATAACAGTTTAACAGTTAGGAGGAACATATCCTGGGGGCTAAATGTTAATTGTAACCAATAGTTAATTATAGTTAGCTAATCACACCATGCTTTTGTGTGATTGTGGAATGCTTCATTTGGGACAATACAAGAATCAACATTTCTTCAAAAATTAAGATTAAGAGTTTAAGAGTTTTTCAAAATAAAAACTACTTGAACAATACCCTTCACAGAACCCCAATGATTCTCCCTTGCAGTGGAAAAACTAAGTCTTACCTGGCAAGATCCTCGTTTACATCACAAATATTGGATGAGTCCTAATATCTGGTCAAGAATTTTTAAAAACCTATCCCAGACAGTGAGAAGGACGAGCATAATCCTGAAGTGACAGGGATCAGAGCAAACTGCAAACTATCTTGTAATTGGATTGACATTGCCACTTCCCTCATCTCATGGAACACTGCTGGTTGGAAATCTAAATCTAGGGACATAAATTTTACCAGCTCTAAAACAGAGTTTGATCCTATGTTTTTACAGGAGACCTAGATTTTAGATGAGTTAATGGATTAGTTGAATATCATTCAATCAATCTCAAAGCAACGGCAAGGGGAGTGAAGGGTAAGCCAGCAGGGCCTGGGATATTTATTATACCTATCCAACTTGGAACCTTGTGCACTATCTGGGCTTCTTGTGTGAGGTCTGCACTGGCAACTTTAATCTGATTTAAATACTACAGTTTTCTGTTTGTTCTTAAAGAAATACTATTTTTCTGTGTTGGGGCAGTAGATTGTCAAAAGTTTAACTCTTGCTACCAGTATAATGAGAAGTAGTAAGAATACCCATTTAAGAGAAACAGAGAAAAATACATCACTTTTTCCAGTGGCCAAATTTTACTTCATTGCTAAAAAGGAAAGTGAGGGAAGGAAATGATTTACCAGCTTAATACTGAATATGAGCTGGCAAAACAGAGGGAAGTTTTTTGTCCCTGTTTTCAAGAATCACAATATTTATAGTTTATTTTTTCTTTTATATGAGCTCTGGACCTACCCACTACTGGCATGTGTTCCCATTGACAGAATGGGCCACTGGGATGATAGAAGTTTCCTTATCCCACAGCTTCATCCTGACAAAAACATGCTTGAATCTAAGGTTGCCAAAAGCCATCTGCTGATTATATTTAGTTAAGTCAGGAGTGGGCCGCCTACAGGCAGCATACAGTCCTTCCGCCAAGCATCCATTTGTGCTTCCTCAGTGCCCTGAGATCAGGCTGCCAAATTTCAACAGCAAAGGTATCTGATTTCATTGGCGGAACTTGTGCAGGTTAAGGGTGGGAAGGTCTTCCAACCTCTCAAAATGGCCCCAAATTGCTATTTTTCAAGTGAAAGTTGGGCTCTGTTGTTGGATTTTTCAAAAGTTATAGATGGAATGAATGGAAGGATGGGGCGGGGTCAAACCTCTCCCACATCTATCTTAAATCCTACAATCCCACAAAAACATTCCAAAATGGGCCTCCAAATAGAAAATGGGGGCATCTTTCGAGGATTTGAAGGGAGGGGTTCAAAGATGGGATAGGAATGGTTTGCCTTTAAACAGACTCTCATAAAAGAGTCAAACATTTTAAGCCCCTTCCCCTTCCATTTACATCACAAATCACCAGATGGGCTCCTCCTTCAAATTCTCCTACCTCTGAGATATACAGTATAAATCAGGTACAAAATCCTGATTGGTCCTAAAATTCATTGAGAAGCATTGAGGAAATCACCTTGCAGGTTTGTTGATGGGCTGAAACTCTTCTCCTAACTTCTCAGAGAAAAGGCAGGAATTTGAAGCACGTAAACAAATGTGTTGTTGATTTCTTCCAAAACTGAATCATTTTGTAGTTTCATAAAATAGGGTATTATGGGCAAATTAACTTCTGAGTGTTATATTGGGATCCAGATTAAAGTAATATTCAACTACTAAGCAAAATAATAAAAATGGAACATTCCACAGCTAAACACTGGTATATTACAGCAGATGCACAAAAATAGATACTTTATGTTAAAAATAGCAATTTTTAAGATATAGAAATTGCAAAGTAGAAAATCATGAATTCATAAACAGAGCAGTAAGTATAGTATTAGAGAATTCATTATATGCCACTAATATTGATTTTCATGGTTGTTTTAATAATAATAATAATATAGGACACTGAAATTTGCTCAATTATTGATTTCCATTGTCTGCTATTTTTTGTGGAAGGATATGAATTGGGTAAGTGAATGTTACTTTCCTAATAAAAGAATACAAAATGTGTGTGTATGTATATAAGGAGAAGACTTGACATCAAATCTAGAAAGACTCAACTTAAAAATATAACTGTAAAAGAAAAAAGTTTTCAAAATGTAATCAACTTTAACAAGATGCTCTTCAGAGAAAAGATAATTTACAGTCTCAAAAAAGGCATTTCCAATAATTCTAATAAAACATTACAAAACAGGATGAATATACAAAACAAGGTGGTGAAAATGAGCAGATATGTTGAGTTCTCCCCTTGCAATAACCCTCTGCTGAGACAAATTCCAGAATCATCACTATATAACCAGGGTTTTACAGCACCTTAAAGATCGAGAAAGATATTATGGAAAGAGTTTGGAATTACAATCCATTTTATTAAATGAAGTAATACCCCATGAAGTCATATAAAACAGGCTAGGAAAAATGTGTTGGTCATAAGAAAGAAACATCATAATCCACATTATGGCAATACCACTTTTAATGGCCATAATGGCATTTAATGGCAATTCATGGTCATACAACTATGGTTTTTAAGTTGCATGTACTGTTCTAGCAAAAGTATAAATAAAATAGCACAGTAGGGCAAGGAGAAGGAATGACTATGGTAACTTTCCATTCAATGATACTTCATCAGAATACAATGAACATGCATTAGATGCAGCTTATATCAATACTTTCCCAGAGGATCCTGGAAAAACGAAGTGAAAAGTTGTTGAACCCTCTTCACTTTTCTTATTGAAAACGTAACATTCAACTATTGTCTTGACCCATTTCTGTCCTTGAATAAGATCCTCAGTAGGCAGGAAAAAGAAATAGAAATCACTGGATATCCTACATACAAACAAAACTGGAAATGTTTTTTCTAGGTTATCCTGAGTTACAAGTATATCTAACTCATGGCTGGAGAGGATAAACCTAATGCAGAAAAGACTGTATATACGATGATGAAATATTGTTCAATTTGTGCATTTTTATTTATTGCCAGGCTTTTGACACTAGGGGATGCTGTAAGCTAAGATGCCTGCAATCTACAGGCAGGATAAACTAGAATAACACAAGACCGAATGAGAATATAAAAAGCGGATTTCATTAAATTAAATATTTTATATATTCACACACACACACACATCACTGATAGCATTTCATGCTTTTGAACTTCACATTGCATTCAAAACCATCTTGGGTTCCTAAAAGAATATTAAATGTTGGAATGACCTTCTATCAGCCAGAAAAGTAACATTCTATCTTTGGATTCCACAAACTGAATATTTTAGAAAAAGGAAATATTTTATCTATTTCTTTATAGACGGAATTTTAATGAAAGAAAAGGTTAAAGGGAAGGGCACTTTTCTTTTTCGCTCTGTTTTTTATGGATCGTTGTGAGCCACCTTGATTCATTAATTCAAGATGTAAGTCCTGTAAATAAATGAAATTAAATAAAATGAAATGAAATTAAATAAAATAAAGCAGGTTGGTATAACTCACATTTCCAGGTTTAAAAAGGCTGAAGATCTCTTAATAAAAAAAGCCAAACAGCACAGGGGAAATGCAATCTGTCCAAGCCTAAAAGCTGTCTTTCTCTTCCTCACAAATACATTGATGGTCTCACATGAAGTACTGCACCCACTGTGTTCCCTTACTTACTTCACCATGCTGACAAGGCAGGCATGTGTGTTCAAAAAAAGGTTTCCCCTAAAATGTACTGTATACAAGGTAATTTTTTTCTTCTTGCAGTCCTATTTTTTTTCTTTCTTGCTGGCATGGTTTTCTGAAATTGCTGAAGACCATCACATAATCACTATCTAATCTTGAGAAAATGGTAATGGTATTTCTGCTCTTCTTATAGAAAGTCTGCTTCATATTCTTGCCATGAACTGAATTCATGTTGAGCTTCTGGGTTTTTTGTTCATTGTCTTGCAACATTTTGTGCTATGATTATGTTTTTATCTTCAACAACTGGGAGGGGGAGACACAGCACAGATTTTCTTTTTTTTTATATACATGCAACATATTGAAATAATGAAGTAAAAGAACATGAATTTTCAGCACAGTATGAAACATTACATGTTGTTGTTGTGAGATAAAATGTGATACTGATCACTTACCTACTCGAAGTTTGAAATCATTAAAGGAATGCTTGTTTATTACATCCAGTTTTGCTCCAAGGGCAAATGCAAACTCCACCATAGTCCCAATATGCATGTATTGTCGGTCAGGCTCCTGAATGCAAACACATCCACATACTATGCAAACACACACCACAATAAGGCAAGTGCAATCATAAAAACATCTCACCAAACTTGCTTCCTATAGCCACCCGTATGAAAACATACTAGGAGGAAATAATGCCTTAATTTTAAGGCTACATGCACATTTGACTTGATGTATCTCCTATGGAATAACCCCACTTTGAGTTAATGTGGTGTTACTTTAAATTTATTCTTAAAATAAACATAAATAATTGATATCAAGGGGACTTCTTAGAAAATGTGCAAAGAATTAAGCTGTACATTATTCATTGCAGTATCTAAGAAAACACAAAACTGTTTGTTGTTACGTCTGCTGTGTCCTAATAAAACATCAACATGCATGAGGTTAGGGATAAACCTAGCTATTCTTCAAATCCTGGACAAATTATTATCTTCCTGCAGATAACAAATTTTCCAGGGTTGATATTTCCGAGTTCCTGGCAAGAGACCATCTATCAGCCTCCTATAGGTAAGACACTTTCCAATTTCCTTGCATAAATGTTTGTGGCTCACTCATTGCAATGCTCACCATTCCACTCTCCCTAAGTGGTCTGCTGCATGAAGTAGCACAGGGAGAATGTATATTAAAAAGGGTTGTGCTTGCTGTTAAGCCTGACACAATGGGACCTTCAGTTTGGGCCTACGCTGTCAACTACTGGAATCTGCCCTTTAACTGCAAAATGCAAATTAATATGAAGGAAACAATCCCTTGGGTTCCTGTTCCTGTTTTACTGGAGAACAGTCCAGCTGTCTTTTGGACTATGCCTCACGAATGCACATGAGGGCATATGTGTGTTTTATGAGCTACAGTGATAAAATAACAGAATAGGAAGGGGCTGTTTCTGTATGACTTGAAGACAGCAGAGTTCTTTGGATGTATCCTGCTTGCTAAACAGGTAGAAATCCATCCTCTCTCTGAACTTGGCTGGGAAGGTGGAAAGGGAAAGGAAATATAGCATGATTTGTACAATTTCAAATCAGATGTAGATTTAATTCTTCTAACAGTGAATTATAGGGTATTATAAAAATACATGAGCAATATTTCCCACCTGAAGTTTTGAAGTCTCTCATAAGCATTCTCTATTTATTGTACTGACAGTGGCAATAACTTTTCTATTAAACTGGCAAATTGTTGATTTGGAATTAAAGGTGAGAATTTTAGGTGTCAGTCATGGTTTTGTATTTCATATGTGAGAACAGTATTTCTACAACTAGTCAAACAATAAATTTGGGGGGGGGGTAAGTCACACAGCACGATATGGATTTTTGCATTTAAGGGGCAATGGTGGTTCCTAACCCCATAACTGAGTTGCAGTGTAAACGTAGGAGTAGAGAGTTGCAGAGAAGGAACATAATAGGCAGGAAGCACTTGACTCTTTCTTTGCACTGATCCTCCCCACCAAATGCTGCTTGGTTATCTGGCTTCAGGTGGAGCCACTCTGATAGGGCAAGAAAAATTTGGCACACTTTCTCCAGTCCTAACACATCCTTTCATTCTTGGTGAATAGAGACTTTTTACCATATTTGCAGAGATGATGGTTCCATGCTATGGTCCTAATCCAAGGGCTCAAAAGGGCAAACAAATTACTCTAGGCATACAGTGGGATGTTCTCAAATTTACTTTTCAGCCTGAAATTACTCAAAATACACCTGAGAATGCTTTGAAAAATCTTGGAGCATTTTTCAAAGGATCAGGATGACTCTGAATTTCTGCAGCATGTCCCAAACTCTGGCTCTTCGACTAAATTTGAGACATGATCCCTGTAAACTGTATATAATAGTGATGTATACCGGACTGTGTTCTTGGCTGGGCATTGCACTTAGTCCTGTGGCTGCCATATAGGTGCTCCCAATTGTCTTGATCTTTTCAACGCCACTAAATTTGGGCTTAGACAACAGCTGTGAAGAAACAGATGTCTGATTACAAAACAATAATTCACACTTTCCTATATTGTCACTAGATACTTGTTTAAAGAAAGCACAAGTAGCATGTCTAGAAACAGCTATCACCATTTCTTTAGGACTAGTCTAGATAGAACAGTAGTAATCTCTTTAAACTTGTACCTGCCCATGTCATAAATGGCATAGGAACCTGATGTTAAGGAACAATGTATATGCAGGTGAGATGAAGTGAGCCTTCCCCAGTTTATCTCCATATTGCAGTATTTGTATCCCAGATCAGCTCACTATATTGAAGGAAGCAACTTATCTGTACAAGTCCCCAGCCCTGAGTGCAGAAACGCCAGACTGGATGGAAACATGAAAGGTCTATGGCCTTAGGAAAATCTGCTGATGTTGCTAAACTCTTTATGCTTTGTCTGACAAGTAAAACTTTTTGTAAAACAGGGGTTTAGCTTCCTGTCTCTGAGATTTCATACTCATTGTAACTCATGCTTAGGTTTATTTCTTTATTCCATTTACATTTCACTTTTTCTCTGGGATATTATGGCAGCATATATAGAAGTCTCTTCTCTACTCATTTTA
This sequence comes from Python bivittatus, assembly GCF_059951505.1. Lineage (NCBI taxonomy): Eukaryota > Metazoa > Chordata > Lepidosauria > Squamata > Pythonidae > Python > Python bivittatus. Next base: position 5,568,827 of record NW_028277124.1, on the reverse strand, counting down.
TTCCACATCAAAAAATGTGTAAGATAGGGTGGGTTGAGACAGAATGACTGACCCAAAGTCAACTGGGGTCAGTTGACTGAATGGCAAGTTGAACCACCATCTCCCCAATTCAACTCCCCAATTTTAACTGCTACATTACACTGGCTCTTAGTTTGCTGTATTTCGATGCAAAAATAATATTTAATGTAGCCCTGACAAATGTACATATGGCAGTATTACTTCAAGCAGTATTTTCTTTTGTTTCCATATGTTCACAAAGAATGTAAACACAACAAATACCCAACAAATGTGATTACACTCCTTCAGGTTCAGCTTCTTTGCCAGGTTGGAAGCATCACATGAAACTATTATGCTGGGTTTTCCTAAACATGTTGCTTTAAACAGTTTCAGTTGCTGGCCATAACAGAGATAACATATCATTGTAACAATGGGAAAATAAAGGTCAAATCCAAACAATCACAGAAGAAAAATATGGAAAGTTGTTTAAAGGACAAAGTTTGATTGAGATTCAGAAGCAGTTCCGCAGCAAATACGATAATCATAATCTACTACATGTTAATCCAAATAGTTTGGCAATTACTCTGCAGCCGCTAAAGCAGTGAGAGACAGTTCAATTACTTTTTTCTTCTTGTCACCTTCAAAGTTCTGTTTGCTGTTGACATGACTAATGCTCATTGTCTTCAATAACGGCTAAATGAATAATTGTTCTGCTTGTCCTCAGAGATTGAACCTACCCAGATTAGTCCCTCCAACAATTTCCTATACCTAAAACATTTTTTTAATTAAAAAACAAACCAACCAACCAAAGCTTGTTTTTGAAAGAGAATGTGCCATAATTTTCATAACATGTTATAGTAGATAATGTTTTGGCCAAAGAGAGAATTGGAGGACATCATTTACAGTGGTACCTCGGGTTACGAATGCCTCTGCTTACGAACTTTTCGGGTTGCGACCACCTCCAGCCGCAAAAATTTACCTCAGTTTGCGAACTACGCCTCGGGGTACGAACCGGATCCATGGCCATTTTCCGCCATGACACGTGGTCCGCGGCCATTTTCTGCCCGTGCCACATGGTCCGCGGCCATTTTTCCGCCCGTGCCACGTGGTCTGCGGCCATTTTCCGCCTGTGCCATGTGGTCTGCGGCCGTTTTTCCGCCCTGCCGCGCGGTCCGCAGCCATTTTTCTGCCCTGCCGCGTGGTCCGCGGCCGTTTTTCCGCCCGTGCCACGTGTTCCACGGCCGTTTTTCTGCCCTGCCACGCGGTCCACGGCCGTTTTTCCACCCTGCCGCGTGGTCCGCGGCCGTTTTTCCGCCCTTGATACGTGGTCTGCGGACGCCGGAACGGATTAACGGTAATTACATTGAACCTTATGGGAAAATTTGCTTCGGGTTGCGAACAAATCGGGCTGCGACCAGTCACGGAACAGATTAAATTTGTAACCCGAGGTACCACTGTATACCGACCAAGGAAACTTCCTTGCGCTAAGAAGTCAGAGGTGATTCCCTTGTACCTCTTATGACTCTTCTAGATCAGGCTCGCTCATAGGCCTAAGCAACTTGGAAACCGGCTCTTTCTTTTTTCCTGAATATTTCTGTATAAAATATGTAAGATACAGGAAAAAACGTCTATCCATCACAAAATTAAATAATCATTAAAGGTATATCAGCTTGTCCTCCAGGTACCTAAGGTGGTATTCACAGCACTCTTTCCACCAATCATGCCTACAGCAATAATCCCGTGGACTCAGTTGAGCTGAGAGTGTGGCTGGTTTAAAGTTACTCATAGTTACAGACCATGGCCAACACTACTGAGACTCTAAGCAACAATCTTTTCTGCCCGAAAGGATGAGCAGTCGTAGTGTTTCAGAACACACTTCTTGGACAGAATTAACTGATTTAATGGGGTTAAAGGCATTCCTGCCTTGGAGAGTGGCTAGAAAGCCTTTGTATCAGCATAAGTTCTGGCTCATATTCAGTTCTGGTACAGATACTTACATCATCAAAGTCAGCAATGATTTCATTTAGAAGCCTGAGACATTCTAAACCCTCTTTGTTAACATCAGATTCTGTGTAAAATTCTTTGAAATCTGGAATGGAGGCAAACATGACACAGACGCAATCATATGACTGATGGTATAAATCCTGTTGTTGAGAAAAGAATAAGAGGCAACGTTACCCATGTTATCTGCAGAAGTCATTCATAAAATAAAACCCGTGTGAGATGGTAAAGAAAAAAAGGAAAAATGCCAATGAATCAAAATTTTACATAAGTATGCAAAGATAAGTGTGTATCAACTTTGTATTGCTTCTTGTTTTATTTTCATCTATAAACCATTTATTAAATTAAAAACATTAATTTGATTATTACATTAAAATTCATCCTTCAAATATGACAGACTACACTGGTATTTGACACACATTTCAGCATTTCTGTGACAGATACCACAAACTGAGAGCCAGTTTGATGTAGCGATTAAGGTGCTAGCCAGGAGGCTCTGAGTTCTAGTCCTCCCTTAGGCATGAAAGCCAGCTGGGTGACTTTGGGCCAGTCACTCTCTCTCTGCCCAACCCACCTCCCAGGGTTGTTGTTGTGGGGAAAATAACAAGCAGGAGTATTAGGCATGTTTGCTGCCTTGAGTTGACCAAATGTCTTTAAAAAGGTGTTAATAATGAACAGACATAATTCATGTAAGTTTATGATATGCAAGATATTTCTACTGTCATGATCCTGCTATCTTAATTGGAGACTAAGAAATGTATGTTATTTGGAAGAGGGTGGTTTTGACAAATAGGACACTGCTTTCTTTCATCTTTTTAATTAGATCGGAAATGTATGAAAAAGACTCTTGCCAAAGGAAGTCAAAATTATTTATCATCAAAACACTGCTCAGCAGTTCCAGCACAGAACACTGAAAAGAAACTCTAGTCCAAAGCCTGATGTTTAATCCCATTTACACACAGAGTTCCCACACAGCTGTGCTTCCATATTCATTTTAATGGGGGAAAAAGCCAACGCATTGTATGATTTTCCATATACATATGCATCATTGCCTCTTCCAGTGATATGGCCTCGTGCAAGTGAATTGCTGTTGTCTGCTACTGTTGCACGGGCTGCAACAGAACAGTAAAACAGATATTGTGTCACGAGAGCGAGCCGTCATTCAGAATTCAGAAGCCCTTCCAACTAGCTCGACATCTGGTGGTATTACATTAGCATGCTTTATAGAGGCCCTCCTAAGCAGAGAGTGAGCATGCGGAGTGAAGAAATCTCAGTTGTAAATAATAGGGCTATGCAATGCATTTGGAAGGGGCATTTCCCAAAGGACATGGCCAAGAGCATGATATCCCACCCTGAAGAGGTAATGCAACCCCATTCTTCGGAAAACCCCAAGGAGTTGTTTAGAAGACCTTTCTTGGTTTTCTGTGTATGTGCAAGACAAAACCTGTTCCAGAGGTGCCAGAGAAATCCAGCAGTGGTGCATCCACATGCATGCAGAGAAAACTGGAGGCAGCCTGTAAAACAGCTGTGCCTGGCTTTCCCTAACACTTCAAGGAGGGGAGCTTTGCTCTTGCTTACATGCTGTGACAATTGTCCCTTTTGAAGGCTTTGCAAGCCCTAGTAAACAATGCATATACAAGCACTAGATCACTGAAAACTGTATAAATAAAACCCAAATGTCAAGGCCAGGGAAGAGAAAAGTGACTGCAGACAGCTGTAATACCCAAGTTTCAGATGAAAATGAAAGTTGAATACAAGTGCAAGGAGGTGGAGAGAATGACTTCCCATGCAAAACAGGCCATCCTCATAGGCTATACAAACTCCCAGTGCAATAACAATGCTGGTAGTGTTTTACATTTCAGAAGATAAAACAAAAAAATTATTATTTCAGAACATGCTAAAGCAGAGAAGAAATTATATTGCAGAGTTACATCTTAGAAGGATTTTGCTTTAGGAAAACTGTCAGCAGGTGGATGTCTGCTAATGGACTAAAATAGGTTGTTGGGTTTTGTTTTTTTTAATGCCTTTGAGTCAATTTTTGACTCCTGTCGACTGCCTAGATAAGTCCCTGCAGTTTTCTCGGCAAGATTTCAGAAGTGGTTTGCCCTTGCCTGCTTCCTAGGGCTGAGAAGGAGTGATTGGCCCAAGGTCACTGGGCTTTCAAAAATGGTATCTAGCATGCTCTAAATTGCCCAGCTTTTTACCTTGCTATGACTGCTAGAATTTTTTGTTACCCTTTGCTGTTATTGTTTTATTTTACTGTAATTTTATCTGGCTCTTTTATATTTTGTTTTGGACCCTCACTGTGGGATTTTTGCTTATGAAAAGTGAGTAATAAATGTTACAAATCAGTTTTAAATTCACAATGGGTTAATAATGCTTATTTTATATTTGAAACTACTCAAAGTACTGTAAGAGTTGTTAAATGATCTTTTTTTCCTAAGCTCAAGGGTCATTAACATTGGTATCAGCATATGTTAGGACATCTGTCACACCACTGACCAATATTACAGTTTTTACCAAAGTAATTTAAAATACTTTTTACAATTAAAATGGCTAAAATCTCGTAAGATTTCAGCATTTTTGCAAGAGAATGTATGGGACTGCCAAGTCACAAATGATTGCTTCTCGCCCCCCCCCCCCTGCCCCAGTTCTTCAACTCAATAGATGATTTGGTAAGAGTTAAGCTTTTCTTTTTATTGCCTTAGAAGGTATATTCTACACCCTGGTTAGAGACCAATGTTTTCTCAGTGTATGTGAGTGATGAATAGAAATGTAATTTTGTGTTGGAACAGGGTTTGCAGGAAACACAATGGTTTGATTTTTAAGGATGGGTTGCAATAACAAGCCCAAGAACTAGTGACTCCAAATATATACTGTTTGATCTTTGGAACTTCAATATACACTACACACACACACACACACACACACACAAACACATGTTATTTGTAAATAAACAGATATAAAAGAGGGTCATGTAAGTCTCAATGGTTTTTTAAAATCCAAATGGCAACAATGCTCTAGAGCAGTGTTTTTCAACCTCAGCAAGTTTAAGATGTGTGGCTGGGGGAATTCTGAGAGTTGAAGTCCATACATCTTCATGTTGTTGAGACTGAGAAACTCTGCCCTAGAGTACATTGTTAGAACTTCTCAGTGTTTCAGTACCAGAAAAAAATTGCCATAATTTTCTTTTTCAATCCTGTCTTCTCACAAATAGCAAGCAGATATGGAGTTAAGCTGTTTTGCCAGTTCTCAATTTCTGTGGCAGGCAATCTGCAGTCTGTGGTTTGTCTTCTGCTCTGTGCAAACTGACCTGGTCAATTTTGTCTCAGAACACCTAAGATGAGATGTAGTGAGAAGGACTGACCTCATTCTTCAAGTTCCTGGCCAAGAAATGTTCAGCCACGTGAGCAGGCAACACATTTTCCAGAAGAAGCCGATTCAAATTCTCCATGGTCTCAATCTCCTCACGTTCTTTTTTGAACTTGTTCTTCCACAGGAAATCTAACCTACAGTAATATTCATTCTGTTACAAAGAGGACACAGAAGTAAAGAAACAATAGGCATCTTGTCCTATCAGATGGTTTTAAAGAGAAAAAATATATATACATTTACCCCCAAGTGATGTTTTTATCCTGATCTACTTAGGGACTGTATCCATTTATCTATATACAATATTATATCGCTTCCGCAAAATATGGTATGTACAAGCTACACAGTCATATCTCAAACTAGAATCTCATATACCAAATAAGAGCTGAATGCTCAACATGATCCAACAATGTTAAGTGTAGACGTGAAGCCCGATCAGATAATTAAGGGAAAAGAGGAATATACCACTGAGAATATTGAAGGAGGACACAATTACTCGGTTTGCTTATCACAATAATCACATAACAAAACAACTCCCTAAGAAGATAGCTAGGTTCTCATAATAATAATCCTGAACTATCTAATCCTATTTTAACTTAGTCTGAAGTCAACCCAGATCATGAGAGATGGCCCAGTATGTGAATAAAAAGCCCAATTTATGGCTTAAAGTATCCTTGTAATAATTTGATTTCTATTTGAAAAAAAAAATAACAAAGATCCACATTAAAATATAATGCTTAGAAAGATAAGCACAATGAAAAGTAAGGTAAAATAGAATAAAGATTTTTTAAAAAGGTAAGGAAAAATAATTAAAATAGGAAATAGCTACTGATTAATCTTATCCACAGCATGAGGAAAATATGCCTCTAAGACATTTGTTATATAATAGCTTAAAAATGAAAACCGTTAGTCTCATAACACCAATAATAGTGCCACAAAACTATCCTTACACATAAGCACGACATATTTTTAAAATGAGGAGGTGAGACGGGCCCTTTTTTTTATGAGAGCAACAGAATGTGGAGAGTTATAATTGGCAGGGCCAATTCACTCTTCTTCCAGTTTGTCCCTCCTTAAGCATTTCAAATGTAGGCTTTTGAAAAGGAAAAGCTGCAAGGAGTGATTCAGATCCAAATAAATAATAAGTAAAGAATCAAGGTCAGACTTTTTTTTTTTTTTTTGGGGTGCTATAATTACCTGCAGGTAGCTTGGGAAAGGAAAGTACAATGGAAAATCCACATCACTTTCATATTTCAAATCTCTTCCCAATATATTTTTGGAACAGTCAGAGTGAACAAATGGCAAAGGCAACTACAGGAAGCTAATAGTTAGGCACTTCTACATTTTAGGAGTGGTAGCAGAAATAGCTCGCCTCCCTGAAAATGCTATTTCACTCCTCTCTATTCTGTAGAAACAGCATGAAAAAAAGTTCAAACAGAATAAGCTTCTGGGGAGATGGGAGCAAGAGGGAATGGAGAGAGTAATTAATAAAAAGCAAACAAAAAGAAACGGTGAATAATTTTCTCATCGATCATAATGAAAGGAAGAAAAACATCTGGAGCGAGACTCCAAAATGCAGAAAACAAGGGAAAACCTGTGGAATGAAAAGGGAGAGATGCTGCTACGTAATACCTAGCCTTTTTTAAAATAATGAATGATAATGATACTGAACCAGAAATTCAGTCACATTTGAATTCATTTAGGGTGACTTTTTACTTTTGTTGGCAGGGAGAATGAAATATGACTCCTGATATTAATCTGTTTGCCAAATGAATGTAATGAATGACACTGTATAAAGGAACCTACTATATAAAGTCAATGACCAAGAAGCCTTGCTTCAAAAGATTGCTTCAAATATATTTTATTCATTTATAAATCACGTTTCTAAAGCTGCTCAACTTACAATGATTCTGGGCAGCATACATATTAAAAACATATCCAGTACAATAAAAGCAAAACTCAAGGACTAATCCATCCAGCACATTAATAAAATTCTCACCAAAGGTACATACTTCTCTAACCCAGCATCTGAGGAAAGAGCCAAATCTTTGAGGCAGTTTAAAGAACAAATCAAACCTCTGGGGAGATACTATGCTATAGGACAGCACTGCAACAGAGAAGACGTGTCTCCCAGGCCCCATCAGAAGACACTATTTTAAAGATAAGACAGGTAAGACCTTACCAGTTAGACAGAGATGGGAGAACAGCTGCCCTCAGATAACCAGGGCCTATCCCATGAAGGCTTTATAGGCCACAACCAGCACCCTGAATTGCACCCAGAAGCTTATTGGTAACCAGTGCTGCACTTTGAGTTGCACCCAGAAGCTTATTGGTAACCCCTAACAGTCTGCACCACCACATTCTGGACCAGCTTCCAAATGGTCTCAAGGGCAATCCTGAGCAGAGCATTCTGCAACAAGTCCACATGTAAGGTGACTAAGACTTGAGTGAGATGAGATTCATAATTCAGGAAAAGGTGCAACTGGTGTGCCTCATGAATCTGGGCAAAGGCCTCCTGCCCCAGCTGCCACCTGCTCTTCAAGCAATGATGTGAGCTGTGAGGACCTTCGAATTGTGCACCAGTTCTGTCTGGGGGGTTCTACCCCATTCAGAACTGAAAACGGAAAATCCATAGTACCGGGAGACTCAGAAATATACATCCACTAAGGTCTTGTCAGGACTGAGTTTAGGCCTGTTCCTCCCCATCAACACTTCAACAACATACAGACACTGCAACAAGATCTCAACACCAGTAGTTTTGAAAAAGTCAATACATTTATCACCGCCACCCCAAAAGACACACTGCTAAGCATCTCTAGTCCTCACTGCTGCTGCCAGCTCCAGCACTACCACCCAACAGCTGATTGGTGTGCCAGGCATTCCTTTGTGGCCCAGAGTTATGTTTAATTTATCAATACAGCTCTTTCCCCCTACAGGGAGGGAAAGGCCTCATGTAGATGTTAAACAGGAAGGTCAAGTGCGTCAAGCCCTGTGGTACCCACATGTCAGGCCTCAGATTCAACTTCTGTCCCCATCAATATTCTGGAACTGGCCACGGAGAAAGGACAACCATCACATCATTGTACCTCCCATTCCTAGGCTTTACAGTAGGTCCAGAAGGATACCATGATAATGGTATCAAAGGCCACTGAGAAAAACAGGAGAAGCAGGACTGCTACATCACAACCATTCCAGTTCTGCCACAGATCATAAACAAGTTCAATTAACACTATCACCATACTATGTCCCAAATAAAAAGGGTGAGATAAGCCATTTCCTCCAGGACCCTCTCAAGCTGCAATTCAACCATCTTCTCAACTTTCTCTAGAAATGGAAGATTCCAGATTGCAAATTGTCCAGAACCACTGGGTGAGTGAAGGCTTCTTAAGAAGTACACCAACACCTCACTCAAAGATGCATTAACCACTGCATGGACCCAACCACGTCATCTCTTAGACAACCTTAACTAACCAGGAGGGATAGGGTCTAAAGGACAGGTGGGTAGGATCCTACCCTTATCCTCAGAGGTTACAGGGTCAAACACCTCCCAGATGACAATGCCTTAGGCAACTCACACAGACTTGCCCACTCAGAGTCTAACTTTGAGCAGAATCAAGCAACTTCATCAAACAGGTGCCTAGAATGTTCCTCAAGGTAACCTTGAATATATTCCTGTGACTCCTCTCTCCAACAGAGAAGAGATTATTTTGAACAGGGCTGCTGACTGACCCTATACAATAAGAGCAGAAAAATAAGCAAATTTTGCTACTCTTATCTCCGTGACATAATCCCCAACATGGATTCTTACACTTTTGGTTGGATTCACTCTTTATCTTTCTCCAAGGGCATTCCAGATGTCTCTTCTGTCAAGTCATCTCCTGGAGCTCCTTGGGAAACCAAATAACCCCCCACTCCACCCCACCACCACCGATTCTGCCTTCCCTGTGAATAACTCAGCCCTAGATTTCTACCATATCTCCCCAGCCCATCACAGCCAAGACATTTCTGTTTATTCTCCTTCCTCCATTGGTTCTCCCTCCTGCACCCTCCCATCTCTCTCCCAGGAGCAATTGCATTCTCTCCACTTCAAAACAGATGTGAAGGATCAAGCCTATTTTCAAACCTAAAATTAATAACATGCACAACATATTTTAAAATGTCTCAATTTTGTTTTCCTGGGTACAGGCCAAAGAATGAAAGTACACATCAGCTTTAATCTGATATCTCAGTCTTTAAGAGATGTACCATAACTGTAAGATATTTTCCATTTTCCTATCCCCTTTGAAAAGAGATGTGGATAGTTAAAGTGTAGCCTTGAATATGTTATCAAATTTCATCTCTCAGTGTTTATAATAGTCATTGAATTATAGGCAACAAAGGGAATGCTGAATGGGCTTCTTAAATTCCAAGGACTGTGACATTTATAAGCAGCTCAAAAATATAAAATCTGTAAGAATATTTTGGTCACAAAAGGCAGTCTTTGCTAATGCTGATGTGACAGAAGTAAAACAAAGCACTGATTAGATTAATTACTTAATGTGACTGTCATATACTTTGTAAAGAAACCCCTACTCTGATGTTTTCCAGAAGACAATTTATATAGTCAATCACATTCTAAATTAAACACAAGCTATTTTGTCAGACTTTGTTCCATTTTAACTAGAAATATGAAGACATCAAATTTATTGTGTGTAACCACAGACACCTACACAAGGTCTACTTAGAGCAAGAGGCAAAACCTTCCAACTAATTTCAGTTTAAATGAGGTCCACCTGTTTTATCTAATAATATGTTTGAGGCATGTTGTTATACCAAGTTATTTCTCTTGTTATTCTGATATATAACTTCTCAACCCAAGTTTGCTTGTTTATTGGATTTGTGCGCCACCAAATTCATTCAGACTCAGGGCACCCTAAAGCAAAAACTCAACAACTGATTGCCTCAGACAGCGTCCAAACTGCCCAGGCAAAGCTGATTTTGACAAGACATTAAGTACCAAAGGCATTCATTCAAATTTGAACCAATTTGTGATGGCATACTGAGCAAAAGACTCCACAACCATAATTTATTGTATCAGTAAATACTAACATATACAGTACTTTGCAAATAGGACTACTTTATTATCCTTTCCTGCATATGTCAACCATGAATCTCACCACTTTGCTTAATTGTGAAATGTAAATATTCCAAATCCAGAGAAAAGGAGAGACTTGTCATATGTAGAATTTCAAATAACAAAAAGGATCAGAAGATTCCAGTAACTCTCATGTGAAAGTTTGGAGAATAAAATAATGTAAATATTCCTGAGGAGATAGGAGGGGGACTTCAACAACTAAAACATAGCGATTACCTATTTGGTCAAATTTCTTCTCTCCATTCAATAATTATAGCGGGATCCACCTAATGCTGTATCGTTAGTCCCTGGTCTAAAAAAAATAAATTATTTCCATTTGATCAGGATGTACCAAGATAGCTAATACCATTTAGATTTGTGTGGTAACGATATTTTAACATCTACATTAATTAGGTGTGGGTCTATAATTTGCACAGTGTATATGACCATGATCAGATTTTAACATTGCAGAGACATAAGCTTCATTAAGAGGAATACTAGATTTAAATACATTCTCATAAAAAATTTAAATTTACTGACCAAAATCTCTCTTATTTAATCCTATACACCCTGTTTGTGTGTGTGTGGATGGATAGACAGACAGATATGACACTTATAATAGATAATCAAAGCTCTGTAATCTGTGTTCTCACCAAAGGTAAGACAGACATTGCTTGGAAAGGAGAGGCTAGGGAAGCCCTAACAGTTTTTTGAAAAATAAATTCTATGTCATCTAGAATAAAAATAATATTTTGAAATAATTATTCCAGTCTCAGGTTTCAGCTCCACATACATCTGAGTTAAATCTTATTCTGGTAGTGTTTTAAAACTGGGTTAACAAGTTATTCTTTTTTCATTAGTAAAATGTTAAAATATCTCCACAAACTTTGCTACCATTTTTTATTAATTTGCATGGATATGCCATGACTTATTAAATGGCCAAGTATTTAAAGTATTGAATTATTCTATGACTGGTCCTTGAACAGACACTCTGAATTTTTGTCTGCTTTCAAAAATGAAATATTTTGTTTTAAAACGGTTTGATATATTACTTTTTCCTTCTTGGCATTACTAGCCAAACCTGGATAGCATTCAGTTCAATTATTCAATCTCCAGTCTCTTGATTATAATTCTGTTATACCCTTCCTCTTTCTACCACTTCCTCTCTGATGCCTGATACAATTTTATGGATGATCCATAAAATGCAATTCCTATTACTCAAAATTTCAGCTAGCCCTTAAAAAAAAAAGCCCTTACTCAAGTCCAAACTTCCCATCATTGAAACAACTGAAAAGAAATAAAGTAGGTAAGAGATTGAGAAGAACTGAGGCAGATAGATTTGTCAAAAAATACCAATATTCTTCTCCAATGAAAGAGTGGGGACAAAAATCTACCTCCCCCCACTACTTTTTCCCCAATAAATTGATACTTACTGCTGCAGTGCTTTGCAATATCCATTTTTGATGTTTAATGTATTTTAGAGTGGTTTTCTGAGTACTGATTTAATTTTCTAAATAACAGTTTTATTGATAATAGTTTTTAGGAGCTTTGTCTTTAATGTTGTTTTTATAATTGTTTTTATGTTTTGCATTCCAGAGTCACAAAACTGAGATGTATATATATGCCATAGTACTCTAATATATGTATTAAATATTTGGGAACAAATTAAAGATTACTTTGGAATGGAGAAATGTGTGTTATAATTAACAATGATACAAGTTCTATATAGGTAGTCCTTGTTTAGCGACCACAACTGGGATTGGCAGCTCTATCGTTAAGCAAATTGGTTGCTAAGTGAGGTCCACTCTGTGAGGGAGGGAGGAGAAAAAAATGACAGGAGAAATTGCCTACAAAAATTGCTTGTCCCCCACACCCCATTGCAGAGCAGAGAGATTGCTTAAACAAGCAAGCGGGACAAAAAGAAAAAAAACCACAGTGATTTCTGTAGGCAATCTCTCCTGGGCCTGACCCATTTCTTCCCCCCCCCCTTCACAGAGGGGAGAGGCTGGAGAGTAAGCAGGCACACAATGAGGGAATACACTGGGTTGTTTGCGTAGCTCACTCACAGCTCACAGCCCTGGAGCACGCTCAGGGCTGCAGGTATGACCTCATTCCTTTCAATGCGTATTCCCCATTGTGTTCCTGCTTACTCTCTTATAATCCCTTCCTCTCCAATCTCTCAACTCTGCAGGGCGGGGGGAAGAAAAACAACAGGTCTGTAATGGCGATCATGTGACTAAGGGATACTGCAAAGGTCATAATTGAGGGCATTGGTCCTAAAGTTATTTTTTTTCAGCACCCTTGTAACTTGGAACAGTCGCTGAATGAGGTAGTCGCTAAGCGAGGGCTACCTGTAGTCCATGAACCATATTAAATTCCAAAACTCAGTGCAGTGTTAGTGCTGACAGTAATGTCAAGCTTATGAAGAATGGGAGAGAATCATAGTCTCCAACTACTAATTAATACTGAGATTGCAAATTAAAACACACCATTTGCTTAGTCCCTGTCTTTGAGAAAGAATTAAGAGGCCACTTAAAGCTTAATAAGATATTTCTTTGCAGTATTCAATTTTCCAAAGTGATAAAAAGAGTTTCAATTAGATGGTACACTCCAAGAACAATAATTGCAAAGGCCACAGGAGAACAATATCTTGATCAAATTCAACAGCTCAATGGTCTTCTACTACTTCCTGCTGGCTAAGTAAGGTTTTCCTTAGCTTTGTACTACAATAGCATAGAACAAAGCCATAAATCTGTGACAGTGCTAAAGCAGCAATAGCAGAAAGTATAGTTCTGAAAGAAAATACAAGGCAAAACAACAGTGACCTTAGAGAGACATGCACAAAACGTGGTATTCAGAAAAAAGAGTTCATAATATTATTAAAAGTTATTTCTTTCTTCCTCATATTAGTGAGATTGATTGAAAGTAGATTCAGAACCAGCAAATCTTACATTCTAACCACAATATATAATTCCTGTACATTTCTTCTATCAGTTCTCACTTCCATTTGATGAAAGAGAATTTGCTGTTAAAAGTTTCTTTTAAAAGGTGAGTGTCAGTACATTTCTTAGGTGTTCCATTTAGTTGCAAACTGACCATTAGGTATGTGTGTGTGTAGATGGCCTGTCCTTCATGATTTAATCATTGCTCCAGCCACCTAGTCTCCCTGGCTTCCTATCCTTCATAGGATAGGATCCTTCCTATCCTTTAAATTCCAAGGAACTAATCCCACCGTGCTTTTTAAACTGGAAAGTTTGAGCAGCCAGAAAGGATGAAAAAATATATAATGGCAGCAGTGCCAGCAGTAGTACCTTATATCACTTCTAACAAGAAAGCAAGCTCAAAAACACCACCAAAAGAAACTGAAATGAAATATCGAAGCATCTTGAGAACGATGTAGAACATCAGAAGCCTCTTTTCACAAGAAAATGTGAGATATCGCAAGGCAGATTTGGACAAAGCATTAAAATTAATAGATGATTCCAAATTCTGCAGAACTGTACTATCTGATCATGCCCTTTCCATATTATTGTTGTTGTGATGGTGATGGTGATGGTGATGATGATGATGATGACAACACTTTCTTCATCTAGAAACACAATGCTGGAATAGGTGGATCTTCAGTCTGATCAGTTAAGGAAAACAGATCTTCCTTGGATGCAAGTATTAATTATAGTTATGACTTATGAACAATTACAAATAGGACCTAGATAATGTACAGTGCAGTTTCAGAACGGGTTTTATAATAAAAAATATGTTGAATTTTTTTCCCCCAATTCTGTATTTATCATAAAAATGAGTACTGTAGTCTCTCAATGCCTCACTGCTACCTTAGGCCAAATTACTGAGGAAAGCAAACATCTTATCTCCCAACCTTTTCTAGTAGTTTATAAAAGAGCACTAAATAGTATTACCAAAAATAGAGCTGTTAGAAAACCAATTCATCTAAATTACCACAATAAACAAGTCATTTTTAAGAAATAGGAAAGTGCACAATCCTGGTATTTTTAATTTAAAATCAGTGTTAGAATGCTATGGAAAAATCTTTTTTTAGATATAAAATAATGGAATGGAATAACTGCAATGGAAATTGCAATTTTGAAGAAGCTGGTTCTCTAGTTGTACAATAAATACATGTAGTCCTCAAATTACAACGGCAATTGGGACTGGAATTTCTGTTGCTAAGTGATGCAGACATAAAGTGTGACATCACGTGACCACATTGCTTAGCCACAGCAATCCCTGCAGTTCCCATTGCTGTTGTTAAGTGAGGATTGTCAGTTGTTAAGGGGGCACGCCTTGCAACTTCCTGTCAGCTTCCAACAAGTGAAGTTAGTGGAGAAGCCGGCAGGAAATTGCAAGTCTCAAGAGGCTTGCAAGCAGGCCGCCAGGAAGGTGAGTGGCTGCTGCCAGGTGGGGGTGGGAGTGAGGAGGTGCATTGATAGTGGGGAGGCATGGCATGAGTGTGGAGAGGCTTTGGGGTGGCTGCCGCCAGGTGGGAGTGGGTGCCCAAGGGTGCGTGAGTAGTCAGGGAGGAGGTGTGAGGGTATGAGGGTGGTGGGGGAGGCACAGCACAAGTGCAGCGAAGCTCAGGGAAGCTGCATGAAGGTGCACAGGTGGTGGGGAGGCACAGCACAAGTGTGGCGGGGCTTGGAGTGGCTGCTGCTAGGTGGGGGACGGTGTGTGGCCGGGGGAGGGTGGAGTAGCAGGGAGGTGCAGCGTGAGTGTAGTGAGGCTCAGGGAGGATGCGCAAAGGTGTGTGGGTGGCTGGTGAGGCATGATGCGAGCGTAAAGGGGCTGGGGGAGGATGTGTGGGTGAGGGAGACTTATCCAAGCAACTTGTGATCTTCCCTGCCAGCTTCTCCATTGACTTTGCTTGTGGGAAGCCAGCAGGAAAGTTCACAAATCATGATCACATGACTGCGGGATGCTACAACCATTGTAAGTTCAAGCCAGTTGCTAAGCGCTCAGATCACGATCATGTGATTGCAGAGGTGCTGGAACAGCTGGAACTTCGAGGACTGGTCATAACCACCACTTGTTCAAGTACCATTGTAACTTTGAATGGTTGCTGAACAAGTAGTCATTTAACTGAGGACTACCTGTAATATACTTTATATTGGATTAAAATTCATAAAGAAAGCCTATCTATGCACCTTCCCAGCTCACCTGCACATTATGCCCTGTCTATCCAAGTGATATAATACACAATTTATAATATAATAAACACATACACCCTAAAATAAAATTGTAAAAGCCCAATGGTCTTACTCGTTAATTCCATTACATAACGTTCCCATCTTGAAGCCCTCCATTTGTATTAGAATTTAACTTCCATAATACCCAGCAAGCATTCCCATGGCCATGCTTTCTGGGATTTATGGTAGTCCAGTACATCCTGAGGGACTCAAATCAGAAAAGGTATTGTCTTCTGGACCAAGAGGATGTACTCTTTAGTTTGACTAAGTATCTTACAATACTTATAACCATATGCAGAACAATAAAATGAGGAACTTTCATGTAATGAACTAAGTTCTTAAAATATATTGTTCTGTAAGAAAATTACGCTATAATAAACTATGTAGTTGCTTACCAATGAATATTAATATACTACATATTAATAAAATACTAATAGTAATACTAATCAAGTTAGTACTTAATTCTGGTGAAGTGAATTGCATACAAGTTAATGCATCCAGAATAAATAATACAGAGTCAGCGTGATATAGTTATTAAGATGTTGGATTAGGACAGGAGAAACCCAGATTCTAGTCCACTCTCAGCCAAGGAGATTCACTGGATGACTTTGGACTCTCTTTCAGATCAATCTCCCTCAAAGAGTTATTGATGGAGGGATAAAATGAAGGGAGATCTCCTCATCTAAGTCTCCTTGAGTTCCTGCAGAAAAGGTGGGATATAAATCTAACAATTATATATACATACACAAATACCAATGAATGCATTCCCTTTTGGGGTAAGTAACATTATGCACAGTGAAGAAAAATAGTAAGAAGTAGGAAGTAAGGAAAATTAAAGGCAGGAGATAAAAAGAAATCTAATTAATATTAAACACCAACACATTCACTATACTCTCTGTATCTGTTGATCCTGAAAACCCTTCAAGCTAGGTCAGGTCAGGAAACAGACTCCACAACGACTACTGAAATTCTATTGTTGCAGTGTATAATAGCAGAAGTTTGAAAGCCTGACAGTGATCCCCCCCCCCCCCCATTTATACCAAGAGAATCAAGGCAAGGCAATCTTGAGTTTCTTCTTATTTCCTTTCAGGGCTAAGCTGGTGTTTATCTAACAGTCGTCCAATATCTTTTTCAAGGCCATCTCCATAACCCTGTACACCAGGGTTCCTCAACCTTGGCGACTTGAAGATGTGTGGACTTCAACTCCCAGAATTCCCAGAATTCTGGGAGTTGAAGTCCACACATCTTCAAGTCACCAAGGTTGAGGAACTCTGCTGTACACAAATCATCCTTTTTTCCACCAAGTCCATAAATCAATTCACGTATTGCCTTTTGTTCTTTAAACTTCTCACCTTGCTCCATTTGAGGATCTCATCAGCTCCATCCAACCACAACTTTCTAAGTCTTTTCCCTTTCTCTCAACCCATTAATTCTTCTTTCATATATCTATTTGCTCATTTGATTCTCATTCATTCTCTCTATGTGACCAAACCCCTGAAATCCATTTCCTTCAAAATGATCACTCCTTTTAATTGCTTTTAATCCACATTCAGACAAGGCAACCATCAACAGGCACATAGAAATGATATCTACACACTATTCAAAAGAGACAATAGAAAGGAAAACAAAAGAACATCTCCTCACCGGCAATCATCACCCAGATAAGCAGAGATTAACACCAAGATTACCTCCATATATACAAGCAGTAAACAATACCCTAATCAAGGAACTACCAGAGGGTGAAAAAACAAAACAAAGCAAAACCCACCCACCCCACCAACACTGGCAGGGCATGCCACAGTATATAAACAGAGAGCAAACCCCATTCCATTCTAGCACTGAAGATGTTACCTAGCCGGGTAACAAAACCTTTGCAAGAAAACAACCAAACCCAGAGAACCCCAAGGACTCCACAATCCACATTCACTTAACACCTATCCATTCCTGATCATCTTTCTTTTTGTTTTACTACACACACTTCTTAGATATGACATCCCCACTGCATCTACCTTACTTCTCCTAATTTACCACACCCAACATTTCTCCTGATGTACTATACCGAACTCTGACTCCCATATAACATATGCACTCTTACGCATAGTCATTTTTTATTTTTTTGACATGCATTCCTTGTACACACTACCACTATCTTTGTACTAGCATTTGCATAACTTTTTTCCCATCAACTTTCCCATCTGTGGTAGACATTCTACCATAGCAGCCATTCTACACATAAATGCATCTACTTACTCTATTTTTTTTTTTTTTGGCCATTTATGTATAACTTGCAATCATGTGTTCCATTTTCCCTGTCAAACAAAACTACCTGAATGGTCTTTGATACATTAATTCAGATCCATACTCCTTATTCTACCATACAAACTAATATTCACCAGAAACCATTCCGATTCTCAGTCAACAACATAGCATCATCTAAAGACAAAAGTACACACACATTCATATCCTCAAATGACATAACTTTACCACAAATATTCCTTATACATTTATCCATAGATACATTAACCAACAGAAAGGAACATAACCCATCCTTGCTGCCTCCTCAAAGTTGAACCGTTTGCTAAACATTCCAGTTATTCTCAGACATACTTCACTTCTATCATATACCAGTCTTATTACATTCAGAACCAAATTTTAACTCTGTATTTTTGCAAAACATTCCATAACTCAAGCCTATTAGCTTTATCACGTTCCTTCTCTAAATCAGCACATGAACAATATATTTTCTCACTTTCCTACATTTCTCAATGATCTGCTGAAGAGCAAAGATCTGATCTGCCAACAGAAGAGAATATATGTAGCTCAGGGTTGCATTGTGGAGTCCTTGGGGTTCTCTGAGCTTGGTTGTTCTCTCGTTTCGTTACCTGGCTAGGTAACATCTTCAGTGCTGGAAGGGAGTGGGGTTTGCTCTCTGTTTATATATAGTAGCTTGCCCTGTAAATGTTGGTGGGGATGTTGTTTTCTCCATGGTAGTTCCTTGATTAGGCTGTTGTTTACTGCTTGATTGTCTGAGTTGGTAGTTCCTTGATTAGGGCATTGTTTACTGCTTGATTGTTTGTCTGGTGTTGATCCTGGTGTTAATCCCTGCTTATCTGAGTGTTGATTGCTGGCGAGGAAGTGTTCTGGTCTTTTTGTTTCCTTTTTATTGTCTCTTTTGAATAGTGTGTAAATGTTGTTTATCTTTATGTGCCTGT
Source organism: Python bivittatus (assembly GCF_059951505.1). Classification (NCBI taxonomy): domain Eukaryota; kingdom Metazoa; phylum Chordata; class Lepidosauria; order Squamata; family Pythonidae; genus Python; species Python bivittatus. Next base: position 5,549,934 of record NW_028277124.1, on the reverse strand, counting down.
TTATGGCTGACTTGTCTGAATACCAAGGTTCCAGGAATTCCCTTGTGTTTTTGGATTTAGCTAGCTATCAGTATTCACTAGAGTATAACATGGAAGTATCATTAAACTATGAATTCCTACTTGCATACACACCTACAATATAGATGACAACAGTTAATGCTTTCTAAGATAATGTTAGCCCTTTCATTCATAATTAAACCTAGAGCTTCCCTTCCCTGCATGTATTCATCAACTTTGTCCAATAACATCGGACCTTCATTCAGATCTATTACATACTTCCCCTTTCTCTTAGCTTCACAAACACACAACACATCTATTTAATTTCCATCGTATCTTTCATTAACTATTGCACTTTACTGTATACTCCTCCTATGTTCCAAGTTGTAACCTCTATCACTCATCATGACATTGGTCAATCAGTGCTTTCACAGAACACTTTTTACTAAGGTAAAATAGACCTACCTGTCGGCTGAGTACCAGCAACGTGATGAAGAAGATAAAAAGTGATACAGAGCCCATTGTTTTTAGATCTTTCAGGATCCCTGGCCTGTAAAAATAAAGCCATAAGTATTTTGACCACAGGGAATCAAAATTCCTCCACAAATTTTGAACATGTCCATTTAACTTCAAGGTGCAAAAATTTCCAGTACTAAAACACAGGACCAGTTTATTGTATGGACCTTGATTACATTTGTATACACAAAAATGTTTTTATGTATGTGTGTATGTATGTATGTATGTACACACACACACACACACACACATATACGCACACAGAATTTGCTTTTTTCTTTTGGTTTCCCGTGAAGAATATTTTTACCACATCCATTTATTCGTTTCTTGTGAAAGTAGTTTTTACATGGGGGAACATTCAGATACAATGAATAGTGCAAATAGCAAATGCCAACCTATGTAGAGTTTTGTATCTGAATGTTCCCCCATGTAAAAACTACTTTCACAAGAAAAGAATAAAGCAGAATGCGGTAAAAATATTCTTCACGGGAAACCAAAAGAAAAAAGCAAATTCTGTTAACAAAAAATATATATACCTTGTCCAGTCAAGTTAACCATAGCTAAAAATTCACAAAATCTCTCTTCTTCCTAGCAGAAAAATACAAGAATAAAAAATTTAATAGCTAATAATTTGCAGCCCTTTCAGGATAGCCAAAATCAACGGCCCCCAATAAGAATCTCACTCTGCATAAAGATAGAGCCAGTTAAGTCATTATTTGTATGTGTCAAAATAAAGTCTGGAACACAAGGAAGCATATTTGCATGACAAATATTGTAAGCAAAAACCTTGGAGCTGTTCACATAAATTTTTTATAATATATCAGACAGCTGTCAGATTCAACTGGAAGAATAAAATGTTAGCTGTGGTATAATAAAATTAAAATACCTTACTTGTGGAAATTAGTTTCTAATACATAAATGGACTGCAGATACAACTACTAGTGCAAGAGCACTTTTAATGCCTTAAATAAACAAAGATATTGTTTTTGATTTTTAATTTACATTACCCTTTTTGGTACGCTGACCTTATCAAGCCACTGCCAACTATCTGAACTAAATAGAACTGAATTTCACCCACCCCCTAGCTTCAAGAATGGGGTAATTGTCTTGTTCTTCCTTGTCTTCTCATGTTACATATCATGTGGTAAGATCCTTGAGATACAGAAAACAATAATTTGTGTTCCATGACATTTCTCTTAAACATTCCAAGGAGAGAAGAAACATGAAGAGGAGGCAGTTGCTATCCCATCCCATCCCATCCCATCCCATCCCATCCCATCCCATCCCATCCCATCCCATCCCATCCCATCCCATCCCATCTCCTAAGGACATAAACAATGGTTCAGATTTAGTGGCCTACCTTTTTAGAGGTGCCATTGTATAGAGTAGTTTGCTGTAGTTGTCTAGCACAGAGCCATGTGTGTGTAAAAGAATTACGTTGTAGACCACCAGAGCAACCAGCATGATTGCCATTTTCAGCTCATGATTTATCCGGAGGAAAACAGAACAGGAAATGAGGCCCAGGATGCAGCTGTAGATAAAATACTAGAAAAGAAAAATCAAACCAAATAGATATTTGGTAATTAACCAAGACCCAGTTCTCATTACTTATAAAACAGTGTATAGCTTGTATTATTTCAGATGACAGATCGGAGGAGGGATGAAATGACTGAACACTTTTTGATTAAAATATTCCATCCACATAGAACATTAGAGGACTAGATGAAGGATTCGACTACCCCTTTCCCTGATGTGCTAGTTTCCATTTGTAGGATTGCTGACTTATCAAATTAAACAGGTTGAATGTTCCATTTTATACTAACATGGTAACATGGGAATGGGTTTCTCCAGATTTCATATCTCATTGGTGTGGTCATACTGAAAGGGTCTGGAACCAGACGAGTAGGAACAATCATGCAGGTCCTCCTCATATAATAATCATGCTTACTTTGCAATCAGGAGAGTTCCAAGATTTGGAACATTACCATAGAGATATGAGATGAAACCATGAAAACTGGCTATAACAGAACAGTGACATTCATGTAAGTACAAGGATAGGGCTGTGCAAATCACCTCTTTGGAACTGCTGGGTGCAGCTGCTTCAAACCTCCCGAAGTCTTCCAAGCATGCATGTACAGAAGACACTTCTCCTGGGATAGCTGCTTCATGACTTTATAGAGAAGATCTAAAAGGTCATCTTGTGAAATGATTTGCACAGGCCTAATCAGGAACAGGAGAGAATACAAGTAGTCCTCATTTAGCGGCTGCCTCATACAACAACAGTTTGCAGTTACAACGGTGATGAAAAAGTAACTTGGCAACCAATTGCAGCTCTGTAAAGCAAAGGAAAGCTGAAGTAACATCATAAGCATAGTCTCGGTTTACTTAGCAACCGCTTTGCTTAATGACCTAGTTGCCCATCCCAATTATGGTTGCTAAATGAGGACTACCTATATTGCAATCCTATGTAAGTCCCATTGAATTCAGCCAAACTTTTCTTCAAAGTAAACAAGAAACAAATTAATCTGTAAGGCCTAATGAGGTGCTACTTTTCTAGAAAGTATACTGACTCTTTCAGTGTAACATTCAGATGCTGTCTTACTAGGAGGGAACCAATAAAATACTTAGGAAATAACTCATTTGCAGGGAATAGATTTCTACAGAGGGAATCTTAGCATTCAATCATTTTATGGACACCATGTGTATCTCCGTAGGCCATACAAATAAATAAGGTACAAACTTACTGGCAAGAAAAAATTGTTGTTTTGAATATACCAGAGTGTCTGATCTCTTGCATCTGGAGAACTTGTATTTGATGAATTAAGAATGGGGAGAAATTCAACCACACCACCATCATCCAAGAAAAACTAAAACAAACAAACAAACAAAATCTTATAGGGTCTCAGTCAAGTACATATACAGAATGTATGCAAAATAATAACAATAACAACAACATATGGATATATAAAAGGAAATAGGAGTTCTGATCATGTTACACATGCTATTGTTCTCTTTTTTTTAAAAAAAGTTTCATCATGAAGGGAATAAAGCCTCTATTAAGTTCTATAATATTTTTCAACCTATCTGAAGCTTTCTGTTTGACACACTGTTCTGATAAAGAAACACAAATTATCTTAACACACTAAAAGCAATAATAAAGAGAATCTAATCCATGCATTTCACAAATTTCTTTTCTCTCATCACTGAAAGTATCATACACAAACAGAATAAACAAATCAATAGAATTAAATAGAACAAATCTCATTAAACCTACCATGTTGAACACAGCCATAGTTAATATTACAGCTGTTGTTATCAATGTAAGTGTGATTCGTGGCCAAGGGCGATTTTCAATGACTCCAGCTGATTTCAGAATCCACATCAGGAAGGCTGAGAGTTTCTTGTTACACTGCTGAATACAGAAGACATGAAAATGCACATATCTATGAGTATTTCTGATTAGTCCCCAAAGGAAAAAAAAGTGTTCCAAAAATATCCAGGGCAACAACAAGCAGAAGATACAAAAACAAAAGGAGAGAAATAAGAGGTTACCAAGCATCTTGTCGATGAATTGCTATTCATTTGGAATGACAACGCTCTGAACTGTAAAGTAGGAAACAATTTAGTTGACAAAAAGGACTTCACAGGCTAGAAGGAAATCTCAGAATGCCTAGCAAGACAATTTAAAAAATGGAAGATAAAGATGGCCTCAAATCAAATTCATCACCTGGTACAAGTTACCAGTGTTACGTAAGTAGTTTGCCTTTGCCTTCTCCCATGATATTTTTCAATTTCTAAGAACAGCAAACACCTCTGAATTCTCCAGCAAATATTCTGCTTCTGAGATTCACCAAGGCTGGCCAGGTAACTGTGACCTCTTGGATCTAAAATGTATTTGACATAATCCCCCAACACACACACTATTTACAATACTTAGCATTAATTGCAGAAAGATTAGGTCACCTATTAAAAAGTTAATCAGATCTAATGAGGCAGACTTGAGAGGATGGCAAGCAGAAGATTGTGAACTCATCCAAAACAGATGAGTCTGTAACTACTATTCAGTCTCCTAAAATATTCTCCACCAACACTGTTGCCTTAAACCTTAGAATGAGATTAATTAGATTAATTCAAATATTTGACCTAATATTCCACAAAAATATTCACTACTGAAGCTAGTACTGTAATGCTGAGAGTCATAAAGAGAGAGCATTGCCTGTTTATTTTGATTCCCAAATTCAGAAACATAGAAAGAAATGCAAGTTTGCAACTTTTATTGTTCACTACCTGAGCTAAATGCTCCATGCATTTACACACCCATGCATATTTCCCAATTCCATGTCCAGCTGGTCAGGCTACGTCTGATTTCCAGAATATTCAATATGGGTCATCTATACAGAACCACCATTGCTTTCCACCATCTATAGTACCATTATGCTATATTATATTATAAATTTTAATTTTAATATTCTGATCTACACTGCTGGTGATGACTTAATTTTCCATTCACTATCTGAGTTTCCTGGATTATTTCAGCAATAAATTTTGGTGTAAAAGTCCTGTCCCAACTCTTCTACTTTGAGGGATATTTATTTGCCTTTTTAAAATGTTTATTGTATCAAATCAGATTTAGTTTATTTGAACCAAAAGTAGCTGGTTTTGACCTTTGAAGCCCTTCATGGTATGGGGCTGGGTTGTCTGAGGGACTGCCTCTCCCCGATCACATCAGTCCGTCCCATTAGATGCAGCAGGGAAGGTATGCTACACGTTCCATCAGCCAGGGACTTGCATTTGGTGGGTCCCAGGAGGCGTGGCTCCCTCCTTGTGGAACATTCTCTCCCCTAAAGTTAGGCTCCCCCCTTCCCTGCTGTTGTTTAGGAAGTCTCTCAAGACCTGGTTGTGTCATCAGGCCTGGGGATCTTTGGGAACTGGAGACATTCTTAAATGGCTCCACTGTAACTGATATTCTCCTCTCTCCATGGGGTCTGTATATTTTAAAATCTTTTTTAAAATTTGTGCTTATGTTTTTATTCTGATAATATCTTTTGTAATGCCTGTTTTTATTTATTTGTTATTTTATTTTAATTGTTGTACACTGCCCAGAGGCGCTTTGTGAGATGGGCAGCTATATAAATGTGATGTATAAAAATAAATAAATAAGGTAATATTTTTAAACCATAGGATTATGATATCTAAGAAAAAATGACCTTTTAAAATATAAATCAATCTCACAGCATTGGGATCTATTAACAAAATGAGAATAAGTCAAAATGACATGTACACAATGACATCATGATGTCTGACACTTGTACATAAGATGCTCAACAATGCCATCATGTACATGTCATCTTCTGACCCCTTGTCCTCATTGCAAATGTCCATGCCTCGGAGTTAAAGTCATCTTGATCACATTTACTTCAAGGAATTCTGCTTTGAATTGTTTATATCTTAATTTTGTCTCAAAATTGGAGAAAAGTTTAAATTTACCAATTGAGAAACCTCCCTGGAATACTTGTACTATGTTTTGAGTCAGAACACAACCAACAACCCCCCTCTATATACAAGCTAAAATTGTTCCGATTGATGATGTAATCAGATAAAGTACCAAACTCACATATTAGCAAAATTAATTAGCAGGGGAAGTTTCTGACTAAACTATAAAACATAGCACATCATTCACATATAGTAGAAGTTTATATCCTAGTGCATTTTTTCCAAAATTTCCACTCTTATAAGCAAGAACTCTATATTAAAAAAATAATTAAAATTATTTTTTAAAAAATTAAAATTAAAAAATAGCTACATTAAAAAGAAAAAGACAAAAAGACAAAAAGAGAAAGTGGGTATCTTTGTTGTATGCAATGGCATAGCTTTAAGTAAGGTGATAACTAAGATGAGACTGTTAACTTCACAAGAGCATGGCCTAAAATAGTTATACTATCTATATCATACACTTTAGCTTTAAATGTCAAGGAATGAGATATCACAAATTAATCTAACTAAAACAGTTCATATGTGTAGAAGAGAGGAAAATGAATTCACACTGGAAAGGACTAACAGAATACTAATTATCAATTGAATTTAATTTGTTTCAAATATATTGCAACAGTTCTTTCAGATTTACAATTACCATTTAAGTATGCCTCCTCCATTAGGGCTTTGTATAACAGCTTTTTAAAAATTTAAACAATATTTGACTATCTTAGAAGACCCCAATCCCTTAACATTGTATGTTACAAAAGAAATGGCTGTTAAAATGAATTAATATTAGAAACAGAACAAGGAAAAAGGGAATACACAATTTGGGTATACAAATATGCCAACAGAAACACCTAGAACTCCTCCCCACAAAAACAGAAAATGAGAGACTGAAAAACAAAAGAAAAAGAAATATTAAATTTAGACCTCCCCCCGATCTACTCTAATTAGGGTTATGTCAGAACCTCCAGCAATCAATCTATCAGCTCATTAGTTGCTTACTTCATTTCTGCCATTTTACTTTAGGGGGGAGAAGGGAAAACCGTTAACACAGATGGACTGTTATCTAGGGCCAGGAATTTACAAGGTCGTACCAACATGAGAACCATGAACTGGCAGAGGAGGGGGGAGTTAGGAAGAAAGGGTAAAAGTAGATTGGGAATCCGCGGGCTTTTAGTTTCAGCAATGCTTTGAAGCTGCATGTACATCTCAATAAATGAATTTCTTTTGGAACTTATTACGAGTTTCAAGAGATTTTTCTTCGTTGGGATTTGAACATCGTAGTTCTGCCAGTTATATCCTACTCCCTACTCCCTATCCCACTTCCTAACCACTTTAATAAGTACATGATGATAAATAGTCATATGACCTGAACCAGTAGGAAAAAAAATAGGAAGTCTATTTCTGCTAAATGCACTGGTAAAATGTGTGTGTCCCAGTGAGAAGAAAAAAGATGGAGGTAGGGTAAGGGGCAAAAAGGGGTTAAGAATCATCATTGCAGAAAGGATTATAGCTTGTCCTTTCTCCCTATTAGCCACAGCAACTTCACAAAATATAGTTGGCAGCTTAAAATTGTTAACAGACACAATAGCAAAACTTGTAAAATTTTTAATCCACCAATGCAACTTCAGGAGGAACTGAAGATAGTAAGACATTTTTCTTCTTCTGCAAGATTTTGAAAAGGTCATTGGCCTCTGTCCAGAAATTTAAGAACAAGTTTCACTGCATATCTAATATAGCCATGAAACTTTCTCTCACACAATGTAAAACACATTTTTTGCTTTCTAGGAATAACATAATATGAAACTTCGTCCTTCACCACTCAATGACAACAGTAAATCAGGTCTTTTGAAATATTTCACCTCTCCCAGCAAATCTGATAAGCTTAACAATAAATAGCCAAAGCTTATCAGAGGAGCAAAATGGAGAAGCTGGAATATGATGAGCTCTCTCAGCTTCCAGCAGATAAAATCCTTCTTGCAGGAATAATACTTCACATATTAGGGCTTCTGCAAAAATGACAGATTTATCTTTTTCCTCTTGCTCCAGAATTCCTATTACACATAAATCAGACTGATGAGACTGAAATTCTAAGTACACAGTTTTGGCCTAAAATGGTTTTATTACACATCATTAAAGCAGTTATCAATGTCTCAACAGACTTCCCACAGTCTTCCAGCTGAGATAGTCTATTCTCAGCTGCATTCAATCTGGTACTTATAGAGTTAACAGTAGCTTTAATATCTTTTCAACACACACGAACATCTTTAGAAAAACAGACATATTCCTCAAACTCTGAGGTTGTTGCCTTGAGAGAGAAGATAGTGTCGAACTTTCTTGGGTGCCATCCCAGCGATCTACAAACAATCCCTCTCTGACAGCAGAACAGAAGGCAGTCATTATTTTTTATTCCAGTAGTAATAATTAAACAATTATCAAGATAATAAACCTCCAGGAAATGCCAGAATATGCTGAGATCCATCTGACCATAGCAGTGTTTCTCAACCTTGGGAACTTTAAGACGTGTGGCTGGGGAATTCTGGGAGTTGAAGTCCACATGTCTTAAAGTTCCCAAGGTTGAGAAACACTGGACTATAGCATACTCTTGATTGGAGGTCCCTCTTTTTAAAATGAAGATGAATGTGGGTCTTGATCTCCATTCCTAGACCCCTAATATACTGCAGAGATTGGACTTCCCTGGGGACACTGATGGTAGAAAGCCATCCTAGGACTGGCACTCGACTGGGCCACTCATTTAGCAACTCAGGATACAAGTACACAAAACCACAATACCACTCTTTGGTAAATCATGGTAGTTTCTCCAGCTTAACCAGTGGGGGAAGGAAGATCTGGAGTAATGTCAACAATTACTTCCTTATTCATACAGTCATGATCTATAAGGGCAGCCAACTGTGGAGGAAGATCCATAACAATGCCTCTCCCTCTTCTCTGATCTGTGCTTTTGAGAAAGAAAACAGTCTAATTTGGGGATAATAGTACAGAATCATTTGACAGAAAGCAAGGATTTAGGTAAGCCAATGGGGTACATACTCACTGTACCTTCCACCAACAATACAGCCTTTGGTTTTGAGATACTTATCACTAAATTTTGGAGGGAGGACTTTAGGAGGATCACAAGAACAAGGAAAACTAGATTTGTTACCCAAACTTGGTCTGTGCTATTGATACATCCTGGGGTTACCTAGCAGTCTAGGATGGAATGACAGTCAGCAGGTAAACAGAATACCCTTTTTTGGTCATTTTCTGACATAGATCGTTTTTTACATTGCTGGCTTTTATGAATATTATGCTAAATCCATTTTATTTTAGTTTAGCTGTTATTGGTAAAAGGTTTAGGCCAAAAGGTTTACTTAGGTTTTGAAATAAATAAAATTATGAATCTAAAGAGATAACATTCATGTACAAGAACAGTTCCGCTTATCTTATATTGAAATCACTGACATCTAAGCTACTGTGATTGAGTTGTCCAATCAATTTTCACCAGACACAAGCATAATAAACTTCTCTGGGTTGGAGCAAATATGCCAGAGAAGGTTCTTAAATAAGTTATACAATGGGGGGCACGGAAGAAGGCAATGGCAAACTACTTGCATACTGTCACAAAAGCATTATATGTCACATGAAATCACCAAGAATCAATTTCAGCTTACAGGAGACTTTACCTTTCTTTGCCAGTACCATATAAGGCATAGAAGGTCATCGTCATACCAACTAGCAATTTACTTTGAAAATTGTCCAGCTAGCAAGATAGCTCTATTAGTATGAAACATAAAATCCTTGTACTGATATTGCTCCAAGATGTAAGTTCTAGAAGTCATACTATGATTGGTAAGTGATGGTACATTTTAAAAAAAAATTATTTGGTTTCTAAGGAAAAAAAATCTTAAAAGCCTAGTGAATTATCTCCAGTGCTCAAAAATTTAATTGCAACTAGTTGCGAAAATGGAGTAATAACCAGGCAACTGAGACTTTAATTTCTCATAATGGAAAAATGTCTTCCAATGATACAGAATTGTTTTAATTTATACAGAAGGATTGTGTTGTTATGGAGGACAACATGTTCATAATGATGTTTTGAATTGGAACAATCTTGAATTCAAATAGGCCATTTTGAGTATGTCACAATTTCTTAAAATATTTTATTTCCTATTTATAATATGATGGTGGCAGAGTAAAAAGGTAATTATATGTTGCTTATGGTCAGAAAGAAGCATAAACCTGACACAAACAAAAACTCTTTTCTGGAGAACCATCAAATGCTATACTTTTATTCCAAGCCAATCTTGTTCTAAAATCCTTTTGCCTACCATGGCTTTGGAATGGTCTCCTGCTGCTTTTCACTGTGTGTTGCTTTGTCTTTCCTTCCCCAATGTCTGCCTCCCTTCTCACATGACTCTTTTCCATTTTTTGCCCAATTTGGAGATGCAATAAGGACTAAGAGAAGGTACAGAGGAGAAAGCCAAACAATTTTATTTGAATCAGGGATGCCAGTTTCCATTTTCCAGTAACAAATTGATGAACAAACTTAGAAGTAAAGCACTTTTAAAAAGGGTTGTATAGAATGCCACTAGGATCTATTGCAAGAAAGCAAGTCTGTCTTTTTTTCTGAAACAAATCACAGAAATCCTTGCGGTATGTCCTGGCAAATATTTTTAATTGTCCCCAGAACACAATGGGAGATACGACAGAAGGGAGGGGGGGAATAAAGAATATAGGCCAAGTCTCATTGCTAAGTACCTGAGTGACACTTGTGTCAAGTGGTGATACCTGTGGCTCTTTCAACGGTAGGAACATTCACTTATTCCTTTATTCTTTGTGGAAAATAGTAAGCAACATTCCAAGCTGGAATTGCTTAAAGAATCCTCTACATTTTAACTTCATATTACAGGTCCATGAATATTGATTTGGTTTTTGTAGAGAAGAGGGAAGGTACAGCTTCTTATGCTAACCCAACAGTAGCTGAATCCAATGGACCAATTCTTAGTATCAAGGACCCTTTTTTGGAAAATAAAACATTGTGAGCCATGTTGCAGAGAGCTAAGTGTTTTAGTCTGGTTTCGTTTAAAAGCAAGCGACATTCAGTTTCAAAGCAATCTGTGACCTCACATGGGAGCCTAAAAGTCTAGCATTTCAGGCTGTACCGTACTTCAGGTTCGATCTCCCAAAGGTGCTTCAGAGAACACACAAATATTAATGTTTACAGCACCTTAATGGAACAGTGCTTTTCCCCAGAATCATATAATCCCAGGAAACTACGCTGCTGCTTGAAAGTATTGCAGAGTCCTCCTAGTCATAATAATTTCAGTCAGCATATTTTTATCACCTGGCATTGATTTAAAATTAACATTATTTTCAAAAAGTTATATCAGATTCATATTCTTTAAACTTCTCACACGTTAGAGAAAAATAAAACTTGAAACACTTAATATGGTATTACCAGTAAAATAATAACAACACTTTTTAGGACAAAATAACATGCCATTAAATGAAATAGATGTGAGTTTCAGTTTGAATCTCTTACATTTTCTGTGTTGTATAGCAACATCTAAACATAAATAAATGCATTTCAGGAAACTGAATAAAGTGTAAGAAAGAAAGTCATCTAAGATCTCCTTTCTTAATTAAGCACCTGAGAGAGACTGTATGTTGTTTGATATGAGAAAGCAGTCTTCAGTAATGAAGAAGAGTTTGGGCCCGATTACTTAAGCAGAAGGATTTGCCTTTTGCACTCAGTATGCACGGAACACTTACCAAGAGCTGTCCCGCAAAACAGATAAAAAGAATGAAGGAGAGCACCAGAAAGGCAGCTCCAAAGGAGATTCCAAGTATAGATTTTCTGAAAGACAAGAAGAAAAGGGCTATTTATAGAAACCAATACCACATAACGTAACACAAATGCTTGTTGTTTGCCTTGACCACTTATCTCTAAACTAAATGTGACTAAGGCTATGTGGAAGTAATGACACATTTGGACTTCCAAAGGGGCCTGCTCATGAGATTTAAATCGTCCCCTTGTCTCAAGATCTTAAAACATCCCAGACCCTTCTCTCCTGAGCTTGTGACCTGGTTCACCAGGGGAAAAAGGAGTTTAAGTTTGGTGTAGGACTGGGCGAGGCAACGTGGAGGAGTGCACAACACCCTCATATGCAGGACTCTTTCAGTGTTCAAAATAGTTTCCCTCCCCAACTTGGGAACATGGCTGCCACTGTCATTCTTAGTGCAGATCAAGTCCTGAGAGAAGCAGAGGCCTTCTTTAATTTAAGCACGTATTATATTTCTTAAATGTGACAATAAATGAAGAACTCTTTCCTCAACCAGGGCTTAGATGTTTTTAAAAGGGAGAGTTGAAAAATATATTTTAGTTCTCTGCAATTCCCATTTCCATGGAGAGTTGAAGAAATATGATTACAATGGCAATTATGCATACCAAGGGGCAATTAGTATTTAAGGCAGACTCTCCAGTCTTGGTAAGGGGTACAAAATTGCTACCAGGGAATAAAGAACACTGTCAAAATTTAGCATAGCAACAAAATACCAATATCTTAGAACGCATTAGGAATATGAACAAATGGGAGTACTGTATCTAGAGGTATGGCTGTGCCCACAGAAATCAGATTTAAGGTATAAAACAATCTTTCTGAAATGAATATATACTTCTGTTTAAACAAATAAGAAACATCTTGCATGATCTTGCGTCTTGCAATATTATCAGTTTCCCAGCACAGCTGGAATCAAAGTGGCTGAGGTTTGGCATTAACTGCTTCTACTGTGTATTAATTAGATTTATATCCTGCCTTTTATTCAGGAGCCGTACATAATGGTCTCTCCTAATATTATCCAAAACAGCAACCTTGTAAGATAGGTTTGGCAGAAAGATTGACTGGTCCAAAATGACTGGCTTCTACGGCTGAATGACTTGGGTCTCCTTGCTCCCTGTCCAATACCTTAATCCCTATACCACACTGTGATTTCCCATACATGTAAACAGTAAGGATCTTTAGAGCAATTTGCAGGTATAGATTTCATAAATACATGGGAAGAAGTGTTGGCTTCATGGTTCTCTGCCACAGAAGCTTATACATCTCTCTGTTTTAACTCTAGCAATGGTTATGCAATAGATACTCAAAAACACTGTATTTTCTCAGGGGTATTTTTTCACCAACTCTATTTGTTAGATTTATATCCCACCTTTCATTCAGGAGCTCATGGAGGTGTATATAGTGCACCCTTTTTTCACCCTCAAAATCTAGGAACATAATGGCTTTATGGGGGACCACTGGTAATTTCCTGAAAGCCACGAAACGTAGTTTGGTGTAGTGACAGAGCCAATTTGGTGTAGTGGTGAAGGTGCTGGCCTAGAAACCAGGAGACTGTAAGTTCTAGTCCTTCCTTAGGCATGAAAGCCAGCTGGGTGACTTTGGGCCAGTCACTCTCTGCTCTCCCTCAGCCCAACCCATCTCACAGGTTTGTTGTTGTTGTGGGGAAAATAGGAGGCAGGAGTATTAGGTATGTTTGCTGCCTTGAGTTGACCCCCTCCCCAAAGGCGAGATAAAATTACTATTATTATTGTGGTCGGTCATACAGTTAGCCAGATATTTAGACTGGATTTGGCATTTTTATCCACCTATTGAGTCCTTCCCAAGGATTTGGGATAGGCAGTTGTTGTTGTTGGATGGTGTTAAAACTATTATTATTATTATTGGTGGTGGTGGTGGTGGTGGTGGTGGTGGTGGTCACACAGTTGGCCAGATGTTGAGACTGGATTTGGCATTTTTATCCACTTATCGAATCCTTCTCAAGGACCTGGGATAGGCAGATGTTGTTGTTTGGTGGTGTTAAAGGTATCATTGCAGGATATAAGCTGTCCTAAGTAAAGTATCTTTTGCAATTGACTGATAGTATTATTATGGTTGGTCACACAGTTGTTGTTGTTATTATGGGATGTAGAGTCCAGGAAATAACAATTCTGTTGATAGGTGTTCCATTCCATAATGGTCAGCTTCTCATCTGAGAAATTCAATATTAAATGCTCATTTTTGTCTTTAAGCATACTGTACGTGTATGAATAAGAGATTCAGTGATAAATTCTTGTAGGAAAATCACAGGGAGCTAATTTTCATCTTTAAGAGCACTGGATTAAGTTTGATAATTTCTGAGCCTATTCTTTTCCATTTTGAAAGTACATTCATGAAGCTTTCAACAGATTTCAATTAGAGCAGAGGTTTGGAACACATAAGAGTTTCATTGTTAAAACATTTTTTTCTAATATAAACATTTGCAGCAGCTCTCCCTTCTATCAGGTGCAACAAAAAGAAAGCCTTCATATAAATGAGTGGCATAAAAATGAAAGAGAAAGTGAGAGAGAGAAAGAGAGAGTTTGTGTGTATCATTTGCTTTCAAATAATCAAAGAAGTAAGTGTTGCCTTTTGGAAATTCAATGTGCTGAAAATCCTGCTTCGACCTTCAACTCAATACCCTGAAAGTTTCCTATGTAAAAATGTATGAAATTGAATTAGAAAAGGATTATTCGCTTTCATTTTTAAAACAATGTTTGTACTTTGACCTAGAAAGAAAACTAGTTAGTTGTAAAATAGAGAAAATATACAGTGTTATGTCCCACTGCCCAATGGAGTCAAAATCAAAAATCACTATATAAGAGCGTGTTAAGGCCAGTCTACGGCCATTCTGAGAATCATCATCAATTTGCTCAATAATTTTAATAGGAAAAGAGAACTCATGAAAAGCTGTTCCTAGAATATTTCACCATCATTCAGTTTTTCCTGGCAGGCCATATATGTCCATATATATTTTAATGGTGAGCTAGCCAGAGCCATTGGGAGTTAAGCAACATACAAAACAAACAAACAAAATATTTCAGCATCTTTTGAAAGGGTTACAGTGAATCTAACTGTAGATTCTGTAATCTTTACTGGATTCCATCTCCATTTCTTGATGAGACTTTGGGGAAATTCTTTCTCATAAAGTCCTAGCTAACAATCTGTAAAAGGAAAGAATTGTGAATATTTAATCTTTAAAGATACTGAGAGAGTAAATTGGAGAGCTGGTGAAAGTTGCCATAAGTGAATACACCAGAAGGCATCACCGACCTAACTTTGGCTGATATTGAAAAAGAACTGTTGAGAACTTGGATTGGAGGCAACCAGAAAATCCCAAGGCTATAAGCAACAGCAAATCATTACTGTACTGCTGATGAGAAAAACTACAACATGGAGATGTGGTAATCAGGACTCAAGACTGAGTCAAAGGAATCTTTACCTTGTCTTGCCTTACTGTCAGTAAATAAATAACCCAGGAGGCCAGAAGTAGTTTCAAGGAGCCCGAACTCCAAAGAATAACAAGAACTATGAAAAGGATGTAAAACTGCAATATTATTTAAAATATTTTATTTGCTTGCTTGTTTGTCTACAGAACTCTTGGCAGTTCTATCTTGCTGTTCAGCCAAAAACACTTCCAGCATTATTGTTATTGGGTGACAACTGGAGCTGGTCTTTCAGCAGGCTTTGGAATGAATTATTTACTAAGAATTTAAATATATTAATATTAATATCTGAAAACAAAGGTGCACAATCCATAGATTATGACTAGACCTGCTGGCTGAACCAGCAGGAGAACCTTTTTGTCTACACAGCATCTGAAGAGACACAAGGGCAATAGTATCATGCACAGCCACCAAGTGTAAGTGGAAAAAGAGAAGCCCTACATCCTTGCTGGGATTGTTAAAAAGGAACATTCGAGGGAGTAAATGGTCAGGATATCTCTGGTAAGGTCTTACACCAAATCTAATTGTGATCCAGGTCAAGGTCAGTCTAAAGTGGCCTGAATCATTTTCCTTTCAGAGAGAGACAAACTGAGAAGGAACAAAAGGAAGGAAGGTGGTGAAAAAGCTGACAAAGACTAAATAGATATAACATAAACCTTTTTACTAGACATAAAGTAAAAAAAAAGTCAGTATGATGGGGTTATATACAGGTCCAACTCAGTCTAAAAAAGGTTCCACAGATATAAGCAAAGAATAGTACACATCACTCACTTACTTCGGTAGTACTAGAATCTGCACAAGAAAAATGCAGAAGAATATAAGACAGGCACAGGTTACATAGTACTTGAATGCAGGAAGGGTTGTTGCTCTATACTAAAAGAAAATGAGAGATTACAAAAAATCAAAATATTTTTTCGTTAAAAGTTACAAGTAAATTATGACACTTCTTGCATTTTAAACAAACACATGTTTGTTGATATGAGGGTATCCATTATCTAGATACCTTTACGGCTTTAAAGAAAAAGATTGGAGGAATTAAAGGATGATGGCTGATCAACAGCTATTAACCATGACAGCTAAAGAGCACTTCGATATCCAGAGGCAACATAACTCAAAATTCTAGCTGCTGAGAAATAGGCAGTAGAGAACAGCTATCCATAACAAATCCTGAACAGGTTCCATGCCATTGATGGCCTCAATCAATCAATCCACACTGACTGATAACAGGCCACATTGTTATGGTGAACCTGAGCCAACCATATCTTCTTCAAAGCATAGCCAACAAGTAAATAAGCAATAACAAGCTCCATTATTAATTACATTTTCTCTATTGACCAAGTTTAAAAATGCTCTATAGAAATGAAACTCTCATAAATTGTTCACTTGGGGATACATGCTATTTTAATTATGGAACACTTTCCACAAACATTTCAGTCTTGTACAACCCATACTGAAATGCACAGGAGCAGTAAAAAATACTGCCATGAATTGCAGTACAGGAATTTCCCAGTAAATTGTACCTTGATCTTTCAGGGAAAAAAACCCAGGTTTAATGGTTTCATGGGACTGATCACCCTCTCACACATGAAAATGAGTAACACAAATTGATTTTGGACCTCTGGAATGATTTATTCCTATTCCTGAATAAACCAAGATACTTCAGATAAATTGTTCATGAGGACTAAGGATAACTATATCATAGGAGGCTTGATGTCATTCGGTGCATTCCGAAAGATGGTCAGTACAAATTAATAATCAACATTATACTAAATACTTTAATTTCCTGGCCCTAGTGGACTGCTCTAAAAGCTATTCCAGCATTGAAATAATTCAACTTCAATTGCTCTAATTCCTTTTCTTTTCTTTTGGCAACATTCTGACTTAAGCAATAGATATTATGCACATTTTGGAGAGTATGCATGTAATTCACATGTGTTGATAACCAGGAAATGATAGCCAAAGTTTCACCCCTTCCCGTTTGTTTTCAGGGTTTTTCTGTCATCCTTTCTCCATGTGCAAAACCCAGTTCACTCAAATATACTGTATATCAGAGAGGAAATTATAAAAAAATCTAATCTCCCACATCATTAAAGAAGTTACACATTTTCCAGGTATGAATAACTACATCTGAACACATTACCAACTAATGCTACATCCTCGTTCTCCCTTAATGTTTAACTTCGGAAATCTATGTAACATAGAATTTATAATTTAAATAAAACTTACTTCTTTTTCTAGCATTTTGTTGTAGAAAAGCAATGATATTCTTTGAATATCTTCAGATTTAAGCCACTGCCTAGAAGAGAAGAACCATAATAGCATTATATATAAGCTGGTAATATTTTTTCTGGAGACGTAGATAAGAAAAAAAAACCTTGGTACATAAAGGAAATCAAACAGTTGGATGTGTTTATGTAACAGAAATACTGTATATTAGTTCAACAGCAATTTTCTCTAGGGAAGCCTATAAATAGGAGCCATAGATTTTCATCCATCTACAGGGGCCAAGCTTCTAAAACAATACCAATCTAAATATATAACGTAGGCAAAGTTTCTAAAGTCACAGGGATTTTTAGACTGCTGAACATGTGAGTAAGGCTGAATACTATAGTGTTATAAGAAGTATTTAACTGATTTCAATAACCAGAAGAACAAAAATGATTAATTTTTTACATTAAATTTCATGATCTATGTAGGGGCTCAAAGGTCAAAATGAGACCTTGTACTGCATCTCCACAGCTCTATGTGTCAATACAGATCCTGGAACACTGCTATAGGAAGGGAAGGAATGTAAGCGGAAGATCACATTTCACAGATAATCCCAGCTAAACACCAAGAACAATTTATTAACTCTTAAAAAATAAATATTGTGCATATATTTTAAACTGAATCCTTCATGACCACCATCATCCACACTGGGTTTTAACTGCAGTCTAGAAGCTGGGAAAAAAATGGAGAGCACTCCTCTATACAGAGTATTTTGTATGGGTGGGGTGCATCATGTATATTAATAATGAAGCACATTCCCTAACAATGAAGAGAACAAGATAATTCCATGTCACAGAGGGTTGTGTACAGGTTTCAGAGCTACTGAGATCGAATAGATATTCAGTTATTCTCTTCTCTTTCAAATAAAATACTGGTCATTAAAATACAGTAGGCCACTAAAATATTCATTTCTTGTCCAGCAGACAGTTAAGTCACAGACTAGCTTATATTTTTCTAGTCCATATCACCATATAATCTGGGAAGAATGGGAACAGTCAGATTCCTATTTTGAAATAGGCTCCTCCAACTCCAGTTCGGGAAACTCTGCCTTCAGATTTCTCAAGGGGCTTCAATGCTTACTTCCATAATGTGAACAGCAGTGGTACAAACAACAACTTTGTGGGCAAACATACTTTTGAGCATTTATTCCATCAATTGCTTGAATCATCCTTTCATTTAATTCCTCTTCAAATTTTTTCTTCTGAGATTTTGTTCTGCAGAGACAAAGTAAGGGAGCTAAGTAAGCATCTTGGAGGATGAAATTTGAATAAAATATGGCACTCATTAGAGCAAACAAAACAAAGGCAGTGAGAAAAACAGAAGGAAAGCCAATATATTGCCATTCCTATTTCTTGTAGCAGGGCAGCACAAATTGACATATATTATATGGATCCATATTTGGTACCAGCTTTTCATTTTACAACATAATGTTAAATGTTGCTGATGTGACTGTAGACTAACATAGCTTACACCTGTTTTTATTTCAGTCGAAAACAGCTGCTTGATAGGAATGTAGAATTAGGTACTGGATTTTAATAATTAGACTCAATGGCTTTAGCAATCTTATAATGGTGCCTCAAATGAAGTGATATTGTTATACATTTTGTTTCCTATGAACTTGGAAAATTGTTTTACTGTATATTTTTGAAACATCATGGAATAAAGAACTTGATATGATGTGGCTGATTGTATCTCTTTGTTCTGTGGGACAAGGTGGGCAGGACTGGGCTTAGTAAAACTTGAGTGGGAGACTACCAAGGACTTTCAAGCTATAGGATAGATTGGGAAGTTGAACAAAAATCCTAGGAAAAGGCAGTAGAAAATCACTTGTATACTGTTGCTAAGCAAACTTTCTAGATAATTAGCTTGACTCAAAGCTATCACAGCTCTAGCAGATGTATTTCTATGGAGCTATAGATGTCTGATGTATCACTTCACAATAAGTTGAGAAAAATTAAATATATTTTTCAAAATGAAGGAAACAATAAAGAATTTCAATAAAGCTGAAGGATATTTAGCAGAAGTTAATCATCCATTCCATGGTACACATGGGGGGGTGGGCAGGGCTACCAACAATTAAGGCTCAATAGGGCTATGCACAGTCACATAATCCATATGTATGACTCACAGAAACCATGATGTAGAAGTTATTGGGTCATGGGCGTTGCTGTACAGAGAATGCCACCTTTTATGAGTTTGCTTCCCTCTTAACAGTTCTCATTTCTTGTTTTTACTAGAGAAATAGTATGTACACTGTACTGTAGTTATAGTGGAAAAATCTCTTGACACTGATTGATTGGGCTCATATGATCTCTTGAAATATTCAAATGCTTAAGGACAAAAGCCTAGCTTCTTTGAAGAAGAGAAGAGAAGTTTGAGTGAAACTAAAATTTCAGACAGGATCAGACTGAGGATTAAGCAAAATCAGTCTCCAGGGACAAGAAGGCTAAAGAAAGAGTTTCAGAGCAGAGAAAAGGGACATAAGAAATATGGCAGAGGAGACTAATCAGAAAGACGGAATTCTAAAGATCGTGAGAACACTTAAGATCAGAAGCCACTTTATGTAGAGGGGAAGGAGAGGAAAATCTAGTAAGACTGATTAACAAATAGGATAACTAAATGAAGTACTGATCTGAAAAGCAGAATTAACAATGGTTGATGAAGAGATGGGGAAGATGAATGTGAAGCAAGAAGGAGGACTGAACAAAACAAAATCTAAGGGTACAGTGGAACTATACTGAATGGAGGGGAGTGGACTGACAGAAAGTAGCCCAGGGAACACAGAGCTGCCAACTATAGAGTTGAGAGTAGTTACTAAAAGAGATATCCTATAGCATTATAATTGTCACCATTACAGTTCAGTATCTTGTCTGAATTTCACATGTCAATTTGGTACAATTTTAGTGTTTTTTAAAATCAAGTCAGTAACATTTTGACAAGATTTCAAAATAATTATTACAATTATTCAGTCTAAAGCATATCTTTTTGTTTTGCTGATAATTTCATTCTACCAACAAATTCTGCTGATACTCTATTAACACCAACCAAATAAGATCTGATGAAAATATTTCAACAAATTCCTATTAATACAGAAGACCTAATATATTTCTGTACCATCTTGCCTACATTAAGCTGAAGAGGCTTTGTAATATTTGAATTATTTCATTTATCCTCTTACCTTAACAGCTTATGCAAAATTATCTTGGCTTTCAAAATAAATGCTTATGCACAATTACTGGATAAACTAGCATGGATTTCTGTGAAATTGAGGTTTTTAGAAGTTGACACATACCTTTCTCTACAACGCTGGAAATTATACTGACCCATAGGCATGTCCTAAGAGAGAGTAACAGAAAATGTTATCCAGATATATGGAACTATAAAACAGTTCTAGCTATTGAATTCAATGTATAAGATTATATTATAATGCAAACTATTTGTCAATGAACACTTCTACCATTTCCAATTCAAAATCCTCGAAGTATATGACAGAATTTTCATTAATATTAATGGGACAATTAATTGCTATATAGAATTTATAGCACCAGAGGTTTAAGTAAATGAAAAGCAGCTTAAATAAACTTGACATATTAATGAATCCGATATCATAAAACATTACAAAATCCCTGATGAATCAGATCAAAGATCTATGTCAGCATCCTTTTTTCTACTACGCTTCTAAGGGCATAAAACAACAACCACTCCCAATTTGTCCTTGAACAATTTGTATTTATAAATGTATTGCCATGTATCCATAACATCATAACTACACTAGACTAACCTTCACCAAATTAATATAAGATATTAACCACTTTTAAGAACATTCACTTTACATTCAATTACCATGACCTTCACATAGTTGGCTTATAACTTTAAGGCCATCCTGGTGCTCCTTGATCTCTCAGTGGCTTTCAATACGGTCAGCCACGGTATCCTATTGGGCTGGGTTCAGGGGTTGGGAGTGGGAAGCACCGTTTGCAGTTGTTCTCCTCCCTTCTCTGCAGCCAGGTTCGATCGGTGTTGACAGGAGGTGAGAGACTGTACCCACAGGCCCTCACTTGTGGGGTGCTGCAGGATTTGATTCTCCCCTTTTGTTTAACATCTACATGAAACTGCTGAGTGAGTGCTTCTAAGTCTTTACTTTTAGTAAAATAGTGGTGTTGCCTGCATATCTCAAATTGGTAGCAATCTGACCTCTGGTATTGATTCCACTCATAATCTCTTCCAACCTGCCATAATACATTCACTGTATAAATTAAACACTGTATAAATTAATCTTGGATAGCCCAGAAAACAAGCAAATGGATCATTGAATAAATTAAAGTTCTCACTCAAGGCACAAATGACAAGGCTCAAATTATCATACTTTAGACATTATGCAAAGACCTAATTCTCTAGAGAAGGCTCTAATGCTGGGAAAGGTGGAAAGAAAGAGAACAAGAGGATGACCAGCAGCAAGGTGGATGAACTCAATTAGAGCAGTAATGGGTGCAACATTGGAAGACTTGAAGGACCAGGTTACAGACAGATCATCATAGAGAAAATCTATCTATGTGGTTGCTAAGAGTTGACACCAACTTGATGACATATAGTCAATCAATCAATCAATCAATCAATCAATCAATCAAATATACATGTTGATACTATGCATCCTTGCCTCCTCTCCTTCCCTGCTCTGAATTACTGTTTCTTTAAATTAAGTTCTAATAGCTTTTTGTTCACTGTAAAAATTCTTTAGAAAATTGTTTAGTTCTGGCATACTAGGTGTTCTAGTATTCTCGGTAGTCTTAGCATGTTTCACATTCTTTCATTATCTATGCACTCAAAGGCCCGGTGTAGTAAGTGAAGCAAAAGTAATGTCTTGTCTTGGATTTTCTTGCTTTCTCCATTATCCAACTTAGGTTAGCTAGGTGATTTTGTGTTTGCCTGTCTTTTCTGAAGCCTATATATTTATTTAATTTTCTTCCTCCATTTATTGGTCTGTTTTTCTTTGCTAAATCATAAGCAAGGTCTTGTTTGCATGAAGAAATACTGGAATGGCTCTATAACTTGCACATTCCCCTGCAACTCTCTTTTTCAAGACAGATATATATTATCAATTGTTCCAGTTTCTAGTCCACTCCAGTCTTGTTCCATATTTGTCGACACAGAGTGGTTAATACTTTAACTGTCTCTTACCCTGCAGCAATAAACAGTTCACTGGATATTTCATCTGTACCTGATGCTTTCCCATTTGACTGCTGGTTGATTGCCTGTAATACTTCATAGTTGATTTCTGAACATATGTTCCCTCTGACAAATGCTACTGTCATTTTATAATCCCATTTGTAAAGGACTTCAACTGTCCATCTTTCTTTAATCTCATTTGCCTCTATTTTTTCCAGTATTCCTGCCTTAGCTTTCAATTTTTTCCACAATTTCTCTGAACTTTTTAAAAAGATTTCTCATTTTCCTTTTCTTGTTATATTGCTCTATACGCTGGCATTCTTAATCAAGATTTCTTTCCTTGCCCTCCCTTGCTTGATGTTGAAAGTGCACTGAAGTCAATCCCTGCATGAATGGAGTGCACTTTCCTATCTTCGATTTCATATTCTGCAGTCTATGATTCTGATGATGTCTACCTAGTGATATCCATGTGCAGAGTTTGCATTTATGTTCCTTGAAGCAGGTGTTCACAATAAAAAAATAATTATTTTCTTAAAATTATTTTAATCTTCTGAATTATCCTCTAATTCAATATTTCGGTGATTCCAAGTTCCTTCATTTTCCCAATGTTTGTATTCCATACACATTAGCAATATGATGTCCTTTCTTGATGTTGCACTTAGCACCTCTTGTAATTTGCCAGAGAATTCCTCAAGTCCTTCTCCACTCTAGCTGTATTAATGCAAACACTTGAATAGTGTTGACCTGATATCCACTAAAGCTAATTTACAAACCTGTTGTTTATTGAATTATAGCCAAGTAAAAATAATTAGCTATATCATTTTG
Organism: Python bivittatus; assembly: GCF_059951505.1. Classification (NCBI taxonomy): domain Eukaryota; kingdom Metazoa; phylum Chordata; class Lepidosauria; order Squamata; family Pythonidae; genus Python; species Python bivittatus. The sequence continues at coordinate 5,526,383 of NW_028277124.1, read as the reverse complement.
AAAGTCATTGCCATTTCATTTTTCATATGAACTCCTGCCCTGAATTTAAGCACGAGAATTAAAATGGTCCATTGTGGTGCATCTAAGTTTTCACTTATTCCTGAGACATCCAATTTTAGTATTGCTTTGACAATTTTTCCTTGGTTCATGATTCTCACATTCCTTGGTTCATGATTCTCACATTCCATATCACTATACAGTGAGTAATGTCTCTTTCAATACTGGTACCAACAGTAATCAGAGTTCTCTGAAGCTCTGGTCTGGCCATGTCACCATTTCCAGATCTACCTGGGGAATTTCTGTGCTCTTTCTTAGTAACTAGAGAAATGCTACCCAACCTGGAGAGGGTAGGGGTTCATCAGCTGGCACCAAATATTGTTTCAAGATTACACCCATTTCATACAGTTTTCTTGGCAACAACTGAGAAATGTTTTGCCCTTGCCTTTTTCTGGATCCACTTTGATGTTACCAACAGGAATGACTCTATTAGGATCTCACACTGTTGCTGGCAACATTGAAGCTACTGAGCCCTCCCACCATATCAAGGCATTAATTTCCTAGGAAGAATCCTGGAGAGATGAGATATTAAATTTTATACCATGGTTTGAAATTATGTTACACTGGGGTTATAATGGGAATTGAGAATAGTGGCTTTTAAATTCTCTGCTGCTCCTGTCCAGGAAAGTCTATAACAGTTGGAAAAGCACTAATATAGGAGCCAAATACTTTCCTGAGGTTACTTGAAACTTGGAAGTCTCTGGGCCTAGACATTATTTACTCATAGCTATTTATTCATTATAATTCTAATCCACTTAATAATGACAAGTCTCCATCCAGTTATATGCAGGCAATGTAAGGAATAATTTCAATAATGTGATATCACCTGAAGAAGCAATGTCTGATTTTGAAGTTTGTTAATTTAACAAATGCAGTGATAAGGAAGTTAACAAGGCTAATGGATTGTACTTGGGTGACCAGGTTAATGAGTTCTTTCCCCCCAAAAGGTATTTTAGCTATTTAAAATTATGCAGAAGCTGATACCATAGTGCTGATCTTGCCATTTTCAGTAATCATACTGTCCCGATGATGCAAATGAGCAAATGGCTTGGCTGCTCCCCATGATTCCAAGTATCTAGTCATACGAACAGATGCTCTCATTTTAGCTCCTTCTAGGGTGTTTCGGGGTCGGAAATGATGTTGCGGGCTTCGTTTTTCTTCCTAATTTGAAAATATGTAGAAGAGATATGGGTGAAATCAGTATTGCCTACATTCCTAGGAAACTGAACTTGGAGCCCAGTGTCCTATTCTACATTTTTCAGTATAATTCTCCACTTTTCAGAACTATTCCAGTAAAACCTTCATCACTGTCTGCTTGTAGATTATAAAATAGAAACACTTAACTACAGACAAAAAATAATGTTACTTACCTTAGGGTTGATTATAAAGAAGGTTTTCACATTATGTTCCTTGAGATATGGATCCCTTGCATCACCATCCCCTTCTTCCACTTTGTACGCTCCATTCAAATGTGCCAAGGTGACTGAAGTAATGTGAACACGGCTGAAATTATGGTTTATTTTTAAAGTGACCATTATACAACATTAAAAAAGTAGCATTTATTTTCCTTTTATTTATAGTTGAGAATTATTTCCCCAAGATTTAGATACATACTTAGGTAAGTAATGAAATGGATATGCAATAAATAACTCAAACTGAGATTTGATTGAATGAATCAAATGATTAGCCTCTGGCTAAGGCACAGCCCTCCATGTGTCAGCGGTGGGAACACTTGAGTGAATAACTTATGGTTTATATTATATAGAATGCTGGCTTGTTGAGGAAAAGACTCAGAAATTTTCCTCATGTATATCATTTTTAATGTGATAGGAATGTGATCCCCCATTTGTTATTTGACCATCAGACCCCAGCTGACCATCTAATGAAAACCAAGCCCATCTTTGATCTGCATCTCAGAAATCACCCACGATTTTTAACACTGTAAATACTAACTTGGGGGCATGAAGGCACCAAACAGTAAATAGCTTTGCATCTTCAAAATCTTTGGATCTGTAATACATCCATAGAGCAGCATACTGTGCCTTCAAACATCATTCAGTTTCAATAAATGGGGGAAATCTGTATTTGCAGTAGTTCAATTTGCAGTACACTGAGTGAACAGTATTTCTGGATTGATTAATACATGCAAGTTATTACTGCTTGAAAATAACTATATGGTGCCCTGTTCTAAGACCATTCTATATGACCAAGTAACACCATGACAAAATATATTTTGATAAAATATATCAAAATACATATAAATTAAATAATGATCTTACCCAGGAACTCCTCCAGCCTCCATGTGATTAGCCAGTGTAACATCATGTGACCACACATCATATTGCCATTTTTGCAGTCCAATCACACCACAAAGGACATTCCCAGAGTGTACTCCTACTCTCATATTAATATCAACTCCAGTTGCATCTCTCACCTTCCTATTATTGAAAAACAATCAAAGATGTTATTCATTAGATTTTAAAAAGGCAAACAAATATACAGTTGTTATCATATTGTTTTGTAATGGACAACTCTGGAAATTTTAATAAACATGCAGTATAGAAACAATTTAAATCAATGAAAATATTTTAGCCATTTTAATTGCTGATTTAATGATTCACTGATTAATATAAACATCTAAAGAGATAAACATATACATTTGAAATGATTCATACATGTATACATAATGACGCTAAACACTTCTCAGATAAGCAACGTATGCAAAACTCAGAAAAAGTATAAAAAGGAGAAAAAAGATTGAAGGCAAGAGGTAAGAAAAAAAGAAATCTAAATAGATCTAGTTTCTACCAACACCATTTGTTATGTCTCCCTATCTTTTTCTATTTTTCTACCTTTGCAAACCATCTTTGTTTCCATCACATCTATTCAGCATTCATAACACTGCCTTTTGCTCCTCTCTCTTTTTCAGGATCTCAATTCTGTCCAACCATAACTTTCTTGGTCTTCCCTTTCCACTCAGTGTATTCACTCTTCCTTCATGTATTTGTTTAGCAATTTGATCCTAATTCCTTCTCTCTATACATCCAAGTCATTTCAATGTACTTCTTTCATACTGATCACTCACTTTTATATTCAATTTACATTTATCATCCATTTATTCTTGATCATATCTCTTCTTCTATTACACACACTTCTTAAGTACTCCATTCCCACTGCATTCAATGTATTTTTATCTTACTTCTGACCTACCCAATTTTCACTGCCATATAACACAGCAAAATGCTTTTATATAACCATTTCAAAAACCAGGATATTAGTGGAATCTGATATGAATGTTTTGGTGTTGTGAACTGATTATGAGATTCCTTGATTAGTGTATTATTATCATTTTTAATTGTATTTTGTTTTATTCTATATTGTTTTTTATGAAATGGTTACACACATACTGGTAGAAAGTAGTTACAAGGATTTAATTAATTAATTAATTAATTCCTTGTAACTACTTTCTACCAGAATTTGCAGCATATGGTTTTTCAGCACTTATACATCTATTTGCAATTGTTCACTCCATTTTCCCTGTCATACCCCCTGGTATTAGATACATTAATTTATAGATCCATACTCCTAGCATTACACAAACATTCACTGAAAATCATTCAAGTTCCAAGTCAAAAACAAGGATCATCTGCCTACAAACATATATGTATACTCATATCCACAACCAATATACCTCTCAAAACACCTAAGTATTCTTTATACTGTACATATAACCATAAACACATTAAACAACCATTTATTCTCACATGTTTTATTTATATCATTCTTATCACATTCAGCAAGTAATCTTCAACTACATATTTACACA